>NW_022445299.1:0-2866 GCF_009761245.1 Sapajus apella
AATTTTTTATGGCCATTCAGAAAATATTTGAAACAGTTATGGTTTTTACCATCCAGGAACTTTTAGTCTATACTAGCAACTAGATACATTGTTGAATTAAGAAACATATAGTTCAGGCTGAATGCAGTGGCTCACACCTGTAATCCCAGCGCTTTGGGATGCTGAAGTGAGTGGATCACGTGTCAGGAATTCAAGACCAGCCTGGCGAAGGTGGTGAAACCCCATCTCTACTAAAATTACAAAAATTAGCCAGGCGTGGTAGGTGCCTATAATTCCTGCTACTTGGGAGGCTGAGGCAGGGAATTGCTTGAATGTGGGAGAGGGAGGTTTCAGTGAGCCAAGATCACACCACTGCACTCCAGCCTGGGTTACAGAACAAGACTGCATCTCAAAAAAGAAAAAGAACTATATGATTGATGCAATAAATAAATGAGCGTAAGAAACCTTAGGCTTTACTTGGGCCACTTTATATTATTGTGACTTGATGTCATCATCTTAAGATATTTAGGGACAAAATAGTTGTTATTACTATTTGTATTTATTTTCCTTGCTAAGAATACATATTTATCTTCTAAAAATATTACCCAAGAAAATCTTAAAAGATTTGTTTTGGCTGGGCGTGGTGGCTCATGCCTGTAATCCAAGCACCTTGGAGGCCAAGGCAGGTGGATCACCTGAGGTCAGGAGTTCAAGACCAGCCTGACCAGCATGGTGAAACCCCATCTTTAAAAAAAAAAAAATTGTTTTAATTGCCTGTTAGTATATGTTATAAAACTGAAGACACAGTGGCTAAAAAAGATTAAAATTATACCCTCTAGCATTTAAGTTTATGTTAGGTAAATTTAAGAAAAACAGAATTGAAAATGCCCCCCAGAGGCATAGAGAACAGAATTCTACATAGGGTACTCTGCCTGACCCAGTTCTGTTCAGAGTCACCATATTTGGGGGCTTCATTTAGGTTTTTCCCCACCCTGGAGTCTTGCCTCACAGAGTTGATTAGAGAAAATCAGAGTTTTGGGTGGTGAATCCTGGTACTTTTCTTTTTCTTTCTTTCTTTTTTTTTTTTTTTCTTTGAGTCTTGCTCTGTAGCCCAGGCTGGAGTGCAGTGCTGTAATCTCAGCTCACTGCAACCTTTCCCTCCTGGGTTCAAGTGGCTCTTCTGCCTCAGCCTCCTTAGTACCAGTGCACACCACCACACCCAGCTAATTTTTGTATTTTTAGTAGAGATGGGGCTTCACTGTGTTGGCCAGGCTGCTCTCAAATTTCTGACCTCGTAATCCACCTGCCTTGGCCTCCCAAAGTGCTTGAATTGCAGGCGTGAGTCACCGTGCCCAGCCGAATCCTGCTACCTTTCTAGAGCTGTTGTACAGAATTTCCTGAAACACAAAAGGAGATAAGTGAAAAAAAACAAGTATGTATTTTAAGGTCTTAATTTTTAAATTTTCTATTAAAACCAGTGCTTACAGAGACTTTCCAGCTAGCAACATTTTTTCTATTCCTTCAGATCCAGTAGTTGTTAAGCAGTTAACAGTATAGTAAACATAAATCCAATAACAATTTCTCTAAACTACATTAAACCTCTTTTTTTCTGTATCCCTCTCATCTGTTTATATTTAGCTTTTATTCTCTACATTTTTTAAACAACCATTTACAGAGAAACAGAAAAGTAAAGAAAGATGCTGGGCCCTTTATTTAAATAATGGGAATTATTAGACACTTAGTACCAATCCCAGGGTGTTAGGAAGATTAAATCTCATAATATGTTATTCCCAGCATGCTCTCTGTAACATTCTCTTGATCACATAGTACTTGCTTTATAAACATTGCATTAATACCTGTGTACATGTTGTTTTCCAAATGCAGACTTATTCAGTCATTACTTCCTCCTAAAGATCCAGCAAATAATATGATATTATAGGATAGAGATTGATTGTCTTCATTTGTACCAAAATTATTTGTGTTGTGACAAGAGTGCTGAGTGTAAGGGATTCCGTACTGTGCTGGTTTTCTCTGACTAATTCTAATGATGAGCGCAGGGGGAGCAATGTCAGCATTCACAGTGGACTTGGTTACAACACACACCTGTGGACCCTTTGCAAACCTTCGGAATCACATTACCTAGAGTGGGGACAAAATTACCAAGAGATTTATAAGGTCATTCAAACTTGAGAGGTAATTCTTAGCTAAGTGGTTATCAGCCCAGGCTTCTAATTAGAATTACATGGCCCATTTGTAGAAATCTCTTTTCTTGTGTTTATGGGCCAGAAAAACTGGTAAAAACAGGTTCTTTCATTTACTTGATGTTTGACAAAATATTCTTATCAGGCCAAAAACAATTAGATTATTGGTGAACTTGTTAGAAATTCAGAAACTCAGTCCTTATTTTGGATCTTCTGAAAAAAGTAATTTGCAAGACAAGATCCTCCAGTTCATTGTACACGTTGAAATTTGAGAGGTACCTTCTAGCTCAAAATATCTTTTTCATTTGAAAAATATACACAGCTCATTTTGTTTGATGCAAATACAGCACTCAAAAATGTACATTTGTGTTTATGCCCTAAATTTTATACTTTGCAATCCAAAAAACTGTTGCATATACACACTCATGTTGTGGATTATGCTACTGTCTTTACACAGAGTTAGTGAATACATCAGAATATATTTTTGTGTTGAGAATTATTTTATAGATTTTATTAACTCCCATACGTTAGAAGCACTTCTTTTTACTCTCATTTCATCGTGAGTCAAATTAAAAATTTTGCCCATGTCCTCTAGGTAAATATGTAATATGTGTGTGTGTTTATCAGGGACCATTGACTTTTATGGATGTGGCCATAGAATTCTCTCTGGAAGAGTGGCAATGCCT
>NW_022445300.1:0-2865 GCF_009761245.1 Sapajus apella
CTATCTATCTAAATAAATAAATAAATAAATAAAATTAATAAAAATAGGGAAGTAAAACCACATGTCCCCTAGGATCCTTTCCTCTTAGTCTTTCTATGAGTTAACTAAAGAGGTTTGTTTTCTTAGAAGCACACATCCAAAAAGGTACTCAAGGTAGGTTTTCCATGTTTTCTGGAATCTTGTAATTGCCCCAAAGGATGAGGGAGTATTTGTAGGAGAAGCTCTTCCTTACTTTTTTTTTTTTTAAAGAGTTGAAAAGTCTCCCTGTCACCCAGGCTGGAGTGCAGTGGTACAATCCTGGATCACTGCAACCTCAAACTCTTGGCCTCACGTCATCCTCCAATTCCAACCTCTGGAGTAGCTGGGACAACAGACACAGACCACCATGCACAGCTACTGTTTAAAATTATTTTGCAGAGACAGGATTTCACTATGTTGCCCAGGCTGGCCTCAAACTCCTGGCCTCAAGTGATCATTCTGCCTCAGCCTCCCAAAGTGCTGGGATTACAGGTGTGAGACATGGTGCCTGGACCTTCATTGCTTTTTAATAACCTTAATTACCTTCTTCTGAATATTTTTAGAACTACAATGTTTTTGTCTTTTGAGGCTAGAGTTGAAGCTGATTTCCATAAATAGTCATTTTGAGTCAAGTCTTTTGAATGAAGTGAGCGGCCAGAAATGATGACACAATTTTGGCTAAAACAGTTTCCGAGAGACCACACTGTGAACTCTAAAAAGTGTGTGCTATGGGTGGCCGGGGGGTGAGTGGTTTATAAAAAGAAAATATGAAAAAAAAAAAAAAAAAGAAAAAGAAAGTAAAGTGTATGTGCCAGTCACTGGGCCACAGTTCACTCTTCTTGGCAAACTCAGAATTGTAGATGATATTTATTTATTTATTTGTTTGTTTGTTTATTATTTTTTGTTTTAGACTCACTCTGTCACACAGGCTGGAGTGCAGTGGCATGATCTCAGCTCACTGCAACCTCCACCTCTGGGTTCAAGCAATTCTTCTGCCTCAGCCTCCCAAGTAGCTGGGATTATAGGCATGTAACACCACGCCTGGCTAATTTTTGTGCTTTTATTTTTGGCATGGACTCTTGCTCTGTTGCCTAGGCTGGAGTGCAGTGGCCTGATCTCAGCTCACCACAACCTCCACCTCCCCAGTTCAAGCATTCTCCCTGCCTCACCCTTCCAAGTAGCTGGATTACAGGCACCTCCCACCATACCTGGCTAATTGTATTTTTAGTAGGGATAGGGTTTCACCATGTTGGCAGCTGGTCTTGAACACCTGACCTCAAGTGATCCGCCCACCTCAGTCCCCCAAAGTGCTGAGATTAACAGACATGAGCCACTGTGCCTGGCCAATTTCTTCCAATATCAAAGGAATCACCAGGGTCTTCCCTTTCTTTTGATTCACTTATTTTCTCTGTCATGCCAATTTTAGTACATGTGCTGCTGGAGTGAGCACCGATTCTGTGTTTATTTATTTGTTTGTTTATTTATTTATGAGACAGGGTTTCACTGTGTCTTCCAGGCTGGAATACAGTGACATGGTCATGGCTCACTGCAATCTCTGCTTCCCAGGGCTCAAGCCATCCTCCTGCCTGGGCCTTTCAAAGTGTGGAGGTTACAAGAGTAAGCCACTGTGTCCAGCCTGCAATGTTTAACCGCTGACTTCGATGCCTGGTTTTGGTTGTACTAGACACTCCCACTACTTTTTTCTTTAAAAATTACTGGTTTGTTCAGCTCCTTCAAAAAGATCTTTGGTGTTTCATACATCCTAATATGTGAGGCCAGGTGTGGTGGCTCATGCCTGTAACCCCAGCATTTGGGGAAGCCAAGGTGGGAGGATCTCTTGAGACCAAGAGTTCAAAATCAGCCTGGGCAACATAGTTTTTGAATGGCAGTTTATTTTAAGCCACTGTTTCTGGAAGAATTTAATCTGATCCAGTGTTGGATTTTTCTTTCACTCATAGAGAGAAAAATAAAGATAATAGCTATAGCATTTACTGAGCGCTAAGTATGTGCCCACCACTTGATCCTCATCAAACCCTCTGAGGCATGGGCCACTGTACTACTGCCATCCCCATTTTATGGAGAAGATGCTGAGGCAAAGGGGGGTTAAGTACCTTGCTAAGCATGAGCAGCTATTAATGCAGTAAAGCCGGGGTCCCGACCCACTCTTGTAATCAATGCAACACTGTGTCTGTGGACTCCAGACCAATTTCTCTGATGCTTAACATTTGCCTGCATGAAATGCACTTTTGTGAAATACATTTCTTTTATTTCTTTTTTGAGATGGAGCCTTGCTCTGTCTCTCAGGCTGGAGGGCAGTGGTGCAATCTCAGCTGACTGTGACCTCCGCCTTCTAGGTTCAAACAATTCTCCTGCCTCAGTCTCATGAGTAGCTGCGATTACGGGCGGCCATCACCACTCCTGGCTAATTTTTGTATTTTTAGTAGAGGCGGAGTTTTACCATGTTGGCCAAGCTGGTCTTGAACTCCTGACCTCAGGTGATCTGGCCGCCTTGGCCTCCCAAAATACTCGGATTACAGGTATGAGCCACCGCACCTGGCCTCCTGAGTGGCATGAGCCACTGCACCCAGCCAGGATAAAAGATCTCTAAATGGAATCATTTGGCTATATAGAAAAATTTACTTTCAGTCCTGCCTGGCTAACATAGTGAAACCCTGTCTGTCTCTACTAAAAATATAACATTAGCTGGGTGCGGTGATGTGCACCTGTAATCCCAGCTACTCCAAAGGCAGAGGCAGGAGAATCACTTCAACCCAGGAGGCAGAGCTTGCAGTAAGCAGAGATGGTGCCATTACACTCCAGCTGGGCTACAATAGTGAAACTCGGCCT
>NW_022445301.1:0-2569 GCF_009761245.1 Sapajus apella
AGGAAGAGGATTCACCTAAGTTACAGTTGGCCAATAAACATGAAAAATGTGCAATTTGAGTTATAATCAAGTGCCAAACAAGGAAATGCCATGGTTACTATTTTTCCTACACACCGAGCAAAGATGTTTAAAAGTACAATAGGATTCAGCCCTGCTGAGGGTAACAAAAGGAGGGTGCTTCCAGTGAGGCTTGGTGTGGAAGGCAAATAATAAACGGAGCATTCAGTAATTACACCTCTAGGAGTCAGCCGTACGAAAATGCAGGATGCAAAGATTTATGTATGAAGATATTCAGCCCAGCCTTATCTTTTAGATGATGATGTAACAATCAATAGCAGAATGAGCGAGATATCTACACACCAGGATATTATGCCACCATGAATCGCTGGGGGAAAAATGTGATATGTAAGTATCTAGGGATGTCACATGTTCATCGAGGAAGGGAGGCTACAAAAGCACCTTAATGAGCTTTTTTTTTTTTCTTTTTTTTTCTTTTTTTGAGAAAGAGTTTCACTGTTGTTACCCAGGCTGGAGTGCAATGGCGCGATCTTGGCTCACCGCAACCTCCACCTCCTGGGTTCAGGCAATTCTCCTGCCTCAGCCTCCTGAGTAGCTGGGATTACAGGCATGCGCCACCATGCCCAGCTGATGTTTTGTATTTTTAGTAGGTTGACCAGGATGGTCTCGATCTCTTGACCTCGTGATCCACCCGCCTCGGCCTCCCAAAGTGCTGGGATTACAGGCTTGAGCCACCACGCCTGGCCCTTAATGAGCTTTAAATTTTTCATGTAACAATTTAGAAACTCGTCTAATTTGAAAGAAAACCACACCTAGGTGATCGGCATTTATTCACCAACCACGTGACTTGGGCAAGTCATTGAAATCTTTTTTAGTCTCCTCCTCTGCAATGGCGACAATACTTGTTATACAGGATTATGGAGCTTAAACGGGATAACTGGTGTTGAAAGGTTCCAGGCCCGTGATCAGGGCTCAGTGTTCCTTCCCTTGCCCTTTAGTGCATGGCTTTCTACATCTGGAGAGGATTCGCACCAAAGGTCAGTTCCAAGGTTCGCTTCCTGGATGGGCGAGGGAAATTAGGCGCTAACTTTCCTATTCACCCCCGCCGGCTGCCGGCAGGCGGGACTCAGGGAAGCCAGGCGGCCCCTGCGCTCTGAACTCCCTCCCCGCCCGCGCCCATCGGATCCAAACGGCTCGGGGCCAGGCAGCGCTCAGACAACGTAGCTGGCTCGGGAGAGGAGTCCCTTGAGGCTGCGGCCACGCCCCGCTACGCACACATAGTGACGTCATCTCCCGCGGCCGCTCCGACGCTTTCCAGGCCCGACTCGCGAGGCTCCGCCCCGACTGCGCCCTCGCGATCTGCAGCCCGAGGGGCGGGGCTTTTCGAGGAGCGACAGGACGCGAAGCCAATCGCGGCGAGGCTTTGCGCCCGTGGCGCGATTTGAAATTTTGCGGTGCTCAACGGCTGTCGTAGCGCCTACCCGGAGTGGGATCGTCGGTGTTTGCGGGTGGTTGCTGCGCTCGGGGCCGTGTGGAGTAGGTCTGGACCTGGAATCACGGCTGCTTGGAGCGTCGCCATGAGGAGAAGGTGCGGGTTGCGGGGAACTCGTGGAGACGCGGGAGGGAGCGACGCCCGTCTCGGGTTCGCGGCCCGTGCAAGGGGTGCGGGGCCCGTGCGGGATTCCGGGTCTAGGGCATCACGGCAGCCGGCGTCGGCTGAGGCCGGGGGCGCAGGGGCTCTGGGTCTGGAGGCGGCGAGTGGGTGCGAGGGCCGCGGCGGAGGCGAAGCTGATGCGCTGTGCCTCGGCGGCCGCGGTGCCCTCAGGCTCGGACGCCCGGGTGGGAGCCGAGCGCCGGTGCCGGGACGCGGAGGGGCGGGCGAGGCCAGGGGTCCGGGGCAGCCTTCACCCGGGCGGTCAGCGCTGGCGCCCAGACCCCACCCTCCCCGCCCGCGGAGTCTCAGGTGCCGCTTCTTGGCGCAGATGACTTGTTGTAAACCTGTGGTCGTAACGTTTATTTATCGTTGTTTTTCTTTGTTTTATTCTTTTATTTTTGTGGAAACGCGGTCTCCTCATGTTGGCCAGGCTGGTCTCGAACTCCTGGTTTTAAGCGATCCTCCCTTTGGGATTACAGTCGGGAGCCACCGCGCCCTGCCGGCTGTTTTTCTTTATATCTGGCCAGCGGTGACGTTTTGTTTGAACTGGAAAGACAGCTTTGTTTCCTTGGAAGTTAAGAAATTCGGATCATGGAATTCTTTTCCGGTCGTTTTAACAACTTTCTAGACAATGTTGGGGAGGGACTGTCCAACTTCAAATAGGGACCAGTTGGAGACACTGCCACTTAACAGCCTTGTGACTTCCAAATATTAACTTTATTTTCTGAAAGTTATGGATGAAGTATGGTGATGATACAGCGTCAACTAAATTGTAGTTTTTGGTCGAACCGATTGTGCTAAAGCTTTGTAAGAGTCTTCATTTCATGATCACTAATTCTGATCAGTCCTTTTCAAATGCTTGCCCACAAAATAATGGGAGTTTAGTGCCAACATAGT
>NW_022445301.1:2669-2864 GCF_009761245.1 Sapajus apella
AAAAAAAAAAAAAAAAAAAAAAGTCTATTAACAGTTTATGAATTATTTAGGCATCTCCTCTTCCAAGGGATTGAATGAAGCGGGAGGAAGTTACCCTTTAATGTTGGTTCCAGGCTAATGGATATAATTAGAACTTTTTTTTTTTTTTTTTTGAGACAGCCTCTCACTGGCACCCAGGCTGGAGGGCAGTGGTGA
>NW_022445302.1:0-2863 GCF_009761245.1 Sapajus apella
GACTTGGAGCCTTCATGTGGAGAGTAAGGGGGAGGCATTGCGGTGACGGAAGCGGAGGAAGGAGCCAGCTGGAGGGAATGGGCTCCCATACCGCAGGTTATCTCCGGGTTAGAGCTGTCACTGCCGCGTTGCCTCCGAAAATGGGGGCCCCAGACTTATCACTTTCGGGAGGTTTGTATGCCGGGTTGGAGATCTGAGAGTTATTAAAATACTTCAGTTGCCAAGTTGCGGTTGCTGATTAGGGCCCCTGACATCCCTTATACTTTCTGTGGTTTTTAGCATAAAATGCACTGGGAAACTTAGACGTTCTTGTTACAGAGGTAAGGGTGTGACGACTGAGACGCTGAAAGGCTCATCTGTACTGTGAGAGTTAACAGTCGTCTGGAAACGTTTTCGATGAAGTGTGAGTAAACAGTGTGCATCCAAAGTGAAGGGTACAGTTATGTATAGTTTCCTGGGCAGAAGATCTAAACTGGCTTGTTCAGAGATGTCCTTGCTTATCCGCTGATTGACATACAGTAGTTATTGAGCACTGACATTGTACTGAGTGGTGGGGTGCCGGGCTGGAAAGACAGTCAACTACTGCTCAGCCACGGCCCTTGTGGGTAGAGACATTAAACAGCCAGTTCTTTAATTACTGCTGTGGTAAGTGAAAATGCAGAATAGGTTTTTGGGCCGTGGGCTAGGACTAGGAGTTTTGCAAGCTTTGTTGCAATGTGATTTTCTTATTTTAAAAATCTTGAGCCGGGCGCTGTGGCTCACGCCTGTAATCCCAGCACTTCGGGAGGCCGAGGAGGGTAGATCACCTGAGGTCAGGAGTTTGAGACCAGACTGGCCAACATGGTGAAACCCCGTCTCTACTAAAAATACAAAAAAAAAGCGGGGCGTGGTAGCAAGCGCCTTTAATTCCAGCTACTCGGGAGGCTGAGGCAGGAGAATTGATTGAACCTGAGAGGCGGAGGTTGCAGTGAGCCGAGATCGGGCCACTACACTCCAGCCTGGGCAACAAGAGGGAAACTCCGTCTCTAAAGAAAAGAAAAGAAAAGAAAAGAAAAAAATACTTAATTTTCCTGGTCTTTATGTATTCAGCGAAAAAAAAAAAATGAAAACAACTTGCTCCTGGAGTCGTCTATGTGCACCACCTGCCTAACCTACTTGACAAAACCCAAATCGTTTCCTATTTCTCCCAGTTTGGCAGTGTGACACGGTTCAGATTGTCCAGAAGTAAAAGGTAAGATTTCTGTAGTTGCGTTTGATATTTTGTTTTTCAAATGTGTATTGTCTTTGACATTAAAGAGCATGTTCACTTATGTATTATTGCTTATCAGATTTCATTCCAAAAAGAAAGTGGCTGAGGTTTAGAATCTGAAACAGCCACAGGAGCAAAATCAGTATTACTGTAAAAGTTTGTTTTTTACATTGCTCCAAATCCCTACATTGAGTTGACAGTGCTGGTAAATGAACTTAAGTATGAGGACCAGGTTTATCCATCTTCTTGTATTAGCCTTTGGTACAAGCATCCCTATAATAGCAAAGGTTTATATAGTGAATAAAGATAAGGACTCTGGACTTGGACGACCAAGCTTTATGGCCAGGGTTTTAGGGCAGCGGGAGACTCTGAGCTGCAGGGTGTGGTTGGCTCATACGCAGGGACGCCTGCCTTCTCGCCTTTGTTAAGCAAGTGTACTCTCACTACCATAGCCCTCTGAAAGCCACTGGCCATCTCTTCCATTTCTAATGAGGTAGAATTATGGACAGGAAAGGGGACATTGAGGCTATAAGGAAAGGAAACTGCAGATCTGGCTTTGCCATTGGGGCCCACTTTCACTGGCTGCGCCCCTTGGGATAAACCCAACCCAATCCTCAATAGCTAGCAGTGACCCTTTTGGCCGGCTCCTGGGCAGCTCCCCTACCCTTCCCTTGCTCTGTGCATCTGCAGAGGCCTGGACAGCCCCTCAGGGCACACTCCAGGCCCTGTTCAGGTAGACCTGGCCCCACACTGAGTCGGACCTGCTCCCATCCTGCCGAGCCTTCACTGGTGCTGTTTGGTATGGAACCAACAGACTGCAGCCCTCAGTTAAAAATATGAACAAAGAAGGCACCAGACCAAGCACAGCAGCCAGAGCTGGTGCTGGTCTGAGGATGGGTACCCAGTGACTCCAGGGAGCTCCTGCTGTGAGTTCAACACTGCACTCGGTGGTGAGGGACATGTAAGGCAGGCACATGACTGAGCGGCAGCGGGAAAAACAAGAGCCATCCACTATGAAGTCTGTGCCCGAGTGGAGGGGCCAGCCCCCAACGTGGAAACAGCCAGGCTGGCTATGGGTAGAAGAATCGGTGGCGGCTGATTCTTTATGACCAGACTCCAACAGTCCAGTAAGGGAGGGCCTATTATTATTTATTTTACTGTTAGTTTTAGGGATGAGGTCTTACTCTGTTGCCCTGGCTGAAGTACAGTGGCATGATCATAGCTCACTACAGCCTCAGACTCCTGAGCTCAAGTGATCCTCCTGCCTCAGCCTCTCTAGTAACTGGGACTACCCGTGTGCGCCACCACAGCCAGCTAATTTGTTTATTTTTTTAAGAGATGGGGTCTCACTATGTTGTCCAGGCTGGTCTCAAACTCCTTAGCTCAAGTGATCCTCCCACCTCAGCATCCCAAGTATCTGGGATTACAGGTGTGAACTACTGTGCCCAACTCTAGAGAAGGAATACTATTTCACCCATTTTCCAGATGAACAAACAAGTTCACAGAATTTAAGCCACTTGTCCAAGGTCAGTTACTAAGTAAGTTGCAGAGATGGGATTTGAAATCAGGTTTTCCAGGCCATAAAGGCTACTCATTTCCAAGCTGCTCCTGACC
>NW_022445303.1:0-2862 GCF_009761245.1 Sapajus apella
CTCTTGTATTGCAACTGGAGAAAGTCAAGTTACCTGTGCATGTCACATAGAGAAAGCATTCAATCAGTGATTCTGGAGAGTTGATTTATGAAGACTCTAACTTTGTCCTTCCTGAAGTAGGATCATTTGAATTTGTTCTTTTTCATCATTTCTTACAACTTTTTTGTTTGCTTTAAGCTTTAGTTGGTCACTGTGATACTAGTTTAATAGTGTACCCTTTTCTGTACCACTTCTCCAGCGACTACTGGTGTGATCCGCACTTTCCCATAAACTGCTTTCGCTGGAATATTTTTCTCAGAGTTTGTTATGGGAAAACCAAACTCTGATATTACATTTCCTCTCTCAGCCTCAAGTTTCTCATCTCTACAATGGGAACATGAACACCTACTTTGAATATTTCTTTAAGAATTAATGATAATGTCCATAAAGCATTTGTTTAATGCCCATGAAATAGTAGGCAACCTAGGACATATTAGTTGTTTTTTTGTCCATAGAACTTCTAGTTTTAATGTTGAAGATAAGAAAACATTAATAATAATTAATTAGATTAACTGCCTTCTTTTTTACTAGCTGTATTGAGGAAAATTGATAATAAAAATAAAAAGTGTGTCTATCTAAAGTGTATGAGGTGGTGTTTCAGAATATATATATATTTATTGTTAAATCATAATATATTCCTTACATCACATAGTTACAATTTCCTTTTCATTTTTATGGCGTGAACACCTCAGATCTATCTTCTTAGCAAGTTTCTTGTATACAATAAAACATTTTTGTTAACTATAGTCATGTTGTTGTACACTAGATCTGCAGAAGTTACTCATCTTGCAAAACTGATGTTGGTCAAAAGAATGTGATAGTTCTTCACTTTCTTTACGCCATCACACAATGACTATCACAGTCAGTGATTTTTGTCTCTTAGCTGAGTCTTCAGAGCATTCTAGATACACCACCTCAGAAGTTGACATCTGTCTTGGAAGCCTTCCTTGTTAGCTCTTTAGAGGTATTTTTACCCATCCCATGCTGGTAGGAGGTCCCAAGATAGTGGCCCAGGTCCCCAACTTTTCTAATTCTCTTGGGACCAGTATAAATCAATCGTTCCATGACTGAATACTTTGGTTGCATCATCAGTTCAGGGACAATAGTACCAGTCTTCCAACTATCATGTCTCCCACGAATGAGAAAGTTCTACCACTTTTCCTTCTTCTTAAATTCTACTGATTTCCCTGGAAATAAGAAGAATTGGTTTCTTTAGATTCTTCCTATTTGTCTCACAAAACACAGAAGGTTGTTTTCTCTGTTTAGTCAGCACAGAGATTATGGGTTGTGCATAGCCGTACATGCCCACTGGATAGTCCCTAAATCCCTAAACTTGTTTTACATAATTTTCCTAATAACTATTTGATTTGAGGGACAATTTGACTTAATAAGCTTAATGTATTGTCCATATTTAAGAGGAAATAACTTAATTTCATTTTGCTTTGTCAACAGGTATTCAGGAAAAGGAAGCCGTATAAGAATATTATTTACATGATATAAATTCTCAGATCAGACTCTCTTTCATGGGACACCATGCATTCTCACAAATGTTTGATGCAGATTAATTGAAAAAATAGCTGGTCAGAGGCAGAGAGGAAAAGAGATCCACATTCAGGGGAGCTATTAAATGCAGTTCCTGTTTTCATATAAATGCAGTCCCTGTTTTCATACCATGTAGCTATTGCTCACTGAGGTGTGGAAAACTAATGTGGGAAGACCTTTGTGAACAGAACTGTTGGTGTCTGCATATATGAGAGATTATACCACCCATGTTCAATAAACTCAGAGCATGTGTTGCTCTTACTGAATCCCAATATCATTTCTATTTTACTGAGAGTTAAATAGGAGTGTCTCAGGCAGAAAGAGAAGATCGCACCTGGACCCAAGTCTGTCCTTTTTTAGCTACATCAAATCACACAATAAATTGTTCTCAGCTGAAAAACTGAGGGAATAACACATGACCATCTGTTGTCAGAATCAAATTGGATAATACGTATAGCGTGCAATATGTGTGTAAATTCCATATCAGCAATTCTGTAGAATAAAACAAAACACCATATGAGATGGAGGATGGTTCAGAATTTATTTAGAAACATACAGATAAGAATCTGTGCTATGAGGGTTGTAGCCGAGAGTTATAAAAAGAAGGAAGAAGGGTAAAAAATCATGAGGAGGAAATTGAAAATGAGAATCTGAATGCAAAGATATGGATCAGTTGCAGAAACCTAAATTTCTGAGAAGTAGCAAATGAAGCTTTTGATTTTAGAGTCAAGGCTGAGATCATGACTCCAACCTGAGGGCACAAGAAGCTGGCCCATGATCCCCAAAGTGTAAGGAGAAAGAGAATCAGGATGAAGTACTCTGCTCTCCCTCAAGCTGATTCACAAGATTTTAAACATGCAGAAACATTAAAAAAATAAATTCGTGAGAGCATACTGTGTTTAAAATAAGTTCGAACCCTGAAAGATAAGTCAGTTGGGGCTGGGCAGGGTGGCTCACTCCTGTAATCCCAATATTTTGGGGGGTTGAGGTGGGTGGATGACTTGAGGTCAGGTGTTTGAGACCAGCCTGATCAACATGGTGATACACCATCTCTACTAAAAGCAAAAAAATTAGCCAGGCCTAGTGGAACAGGCCTGTAATCCCAGCTAGTTGGGAGGCTGAGGCAGGAGAATTGCTTGAACCTGGGAGGCAGAGGTTACAGTGAACCAGGATCATGCTAATCCAGCCTGGGTGACAGAGTGAGACTCTGTCTCAGAAAAAAGAGTCAGAAAGTTGTTGTGTTAGGATGATGGCCCTTGGCAGTGCTGTTCAGCAGCAGCA
>NW_022445304.1:0-2862 GCF_009761245.1 Sapajus apella
GAACTGCTACATTCACACAATTGTTTAACTCTGTAAGTTTAATATACACTTTGTTTTTTCAAGAAACGTGTTTCTAACTCGCTGAATCTAAACATAGATGCAACTTCCTAAATTGAACGAAGAAACTGTAGAGCAGTTTGAACGAGACGTTTCTCCTGTGGTTAATTAGGGAGTTTACTGCTAATTCTTAATAGCCTGTGTATGGCTGGAAATGTCTCTTTCCAGATTCTCGATAGAAAGGGTTTCTGAACTGCTACATTCACATATCTGTTTAACTATGTAAGTTGAATACACACCTTAACATTGATCCTGCTCTGTAGCTCCGTTTTTTTTTTTAGGGCCAGATATTTCTCATTACACCCTGTACTCTCATTCACTCAGGAGTATCCAAACGCAGCTTTTACAAGAAACGTTGTTCAAATTCGCTGAATCTAAACATAGATGCAACTTCCTTAGCTGAATGAAAACACAGCAGTGCACTTTGAAAGAGACGTTTCTCCTGTGGTTTAGACGCGATCTTACAGCTTATTCTTATGAGCCTGAATATGGCTGGAAATATCTCTTTCCAGATCTTTGAAAGAAAGGGTTGGTGAACTGCTACATTCACACATCTGTTTAACTCTGTAAATTGAATACTCATCTTGACAATCATTCTGCTACATAGCTCCTTTTCTGTTTTAGATCCAGATATTTCTCATTACACCCTATACTCATATTCACTCAGGAGTATCCAAACGCAGCTTTTACAAGAAACGTGTTTCTAACTCGCTGAATCTAAACATACATGCAACTACTTAGGGTGAACGAACACACAGCAGAGCATTTTGAAAGAGACCTTTCTCCTGTGGTTTATACGCGATCTTACTGCTACTTCGTATGAGCTTGTACATGGCTGTAATTTTTTCTTTCCAGATTCTCGAAAGAAAGTTTTTCTGAGCTGCTGCCCTAAGGCATCTGTTTACCACTGCAAATTGAATATACACCTCGACAATTATTCTGCTACATAGCTCCGTTTTTGTTTTAGAGCCAGATATTTCTCATTACAGCCTATACTCCCTTTCACTCAGGAGTATCCAAACGCAGTTTAAACAAGAAACGTGTTTCTAACTCGCTGAATCTAAACATAGATGCAACTTGCTAAGGTGAATGAACACAAAGCACAGCAGTTTGAAAGAGACGTGTCTCCTGTGGTCTAGAGGTGATCTTAATGCTAATTTTTATGAGCCTGTATATGGCTGGAAATATCTCTTTCCAGATTCTCCAAACAAAGGGTTTCTGAACTGCTACATTCACACATCTCTTTAACTCTGTAAGCTGAATATACACCTTGAGAATCATTCTGCTACATAGCTCCATTTTTGTTTTAGAGCAAGATATCTCTCATTACACCCTATACTCCCTATCACTCAGGAATATCCAAAGGCAGCTTTTAGAAGAAACGTGTTTCTAACTCGCTGAATGTAAGCATAGATGCAACTACTTAAGGTGAAGGAACACACTGCAGAGCAGTTTGAAAGAGACGTTTCTCCTGTTGTTTTTACGAGATCTTACCGCTATTTCGTATGAGCCTGTATATGGCTGTAATTTTTTCCTTCCAGATTCTCGAAAGAAAGTTTTTCTGAGCTGTTGCACTAACGCATCTGTTTAACCTTGTAAGTTGAATATACACCTCGACAATCATTCTGCTACATAGCTCCGTTTTTGTTTTAGAGCTAGATAATTCTCATTACACACTATACGCCCATTTACTCAGGAATATCCAAACGCAGCTTTTAGAAGAAAAGTGTTTTTTTCTCGCTGAATCTAAACATAATTGCAACTTCCTAAGGTGAAAGAACACAGAGCAGAGCAGTTTGAAAGAGACGTTTCTCATGTGGTTTAGACACGATCTTACCGCTAATTCTTATGAGCCTGTATGTGGCTGGAAATATCTCTTTCCAGATTCTCGAAAGAAAGGGTTTCTGAACTGCTATATTCACACATCTGTTTAACTCTATAAGTAGAATACACAGCTTGACAATCATTCTGCTACATAGCTCCGTTTTTGTTTTAGAGCCAGATATTTCTCATTAAACCCTGAACTCCCATTCACTCAGGAGTATAAAAAAGCAGCTTTTACAAGAAACGTGTTTCTACCCCGCTGAATCTAAGAATAGGTGCAACTCCTAAGGTGAATGAACACACAGCAGAGCAGTTTGAAAGGGACGTTTCTCCTGTGGTTTAGACGCGATCTTACCGCTAATTCTTATGAGCCTGTATATGGCTGGAAATATCTCTTTCCAGATTCTCCAAAGAAAGGTTTTCTGAACTGATACATTCACATATCTGTTTAACTCTCTAAGTTGAATATACACCTTGACAATCATTGTGCTACATAGCTCCATTGTTTTTTCAGATCCCGATATTTCTCATTACACCCTATACTCCGATTCACTCAGGAATATCCAAACGCCGCTATTTGGAGAAACGTGTTTCTAACTCGCTGAATCTAACATAGATGCAACTTCCTAAAGTGACCGAACACAGAGCACAGAAGTTTGAAAGAGAAGTTTCTAGTGGTTTAGACGTGATCTTACCGCTCAATCTCATGAGCCTGTATATGGCTGGAATTATCTCTTTCCAGATTCTCCAAAGAAAGTGTTTCTGAACCGCCACATTCACACATCTGTTTATTTCAGTAAGTTGAACATACACCTTGACAATCATTCTTCTACAAACCTCCGTTTTTGTTTTAGAGCCAGAGATTTCTCATTACACCCTATACTCCCAATAACGCAGGAATATCCAAACGCAGCTTTTGGAAGAAACCTGTTTATAACTCGCTGAATCTAAACATAGATGCAACTTCCGAAGGTGAACGAA
>NW_022445305.1:0-2317 GCF_009761245.1 Sapajus apella
GGTTTGGGAGCCAGGCTGCTTAAGTTCAGATCTCAAGTCTGCCATCTTCTGTGTGAATCAACCTTTAGTTTTATTTTTTGTAGAGACTGAAGTCTCATTACATTGTCCAGGCTGGTCTCAAACTCCTGGGCTCAAGTGATCCTACTGCCTCAGCCTCCCAAAATGTTGGGATTACAGTTGTAAGCCACTGTGTCCATCCTACCATTATTTAAAGAAAACAAAAAACAAAAAACAGCTCCTTGGCACCTGTCTTGAGTGTAGCAGTGACGAGTATTGTCTTCAGCTGTGAGGTCAGCCCAGGTTACAGGTGGATACAGGGTCAGAAAGGGGCAGAAACACACAGGGTTACCCTTGAGGGTGACCATACCAACCCCCAGTGCAGGAAGAGTGCGTTTCTGGAACTGGCTAGGATTGACGAGGTTTGCCTCCTGACACCTGGTAGAAAGAAGCTGATATTTGTTTTCTGTAGTTCTATAACGGATGACCATAAACCAGGTGGCTTTAGACGACAGAAATGTATTTTTGCACAGTGCTGGAGGCCAGAATCGGGGTGTGGGCAGGGTCACTGCGCTCCCTCTGAAGGCTCCAGGGAGGATCCTGCCTGCCTCCTCCAGCTTTTGTTGGTGGCCGACAGGCTTTGGTGTGGCCTGGCTTCACTCCAATTTCTGCTTCCAACACTGCATGGCTTTCTTCCCTGTCTCTTTCTAGTATGAGGCTACTATAAATCCATCTGCACGGAATGAAGTTGCATGAAGCTTCATGGTCTCCTGTCTAGAGATCCCATAAGAATACACTTCTGGCCAGGCGCAGTGGCTCACGCCTGTAATCCAAGCACTTTGGAGGCCAAGGCGGGCGGATCACCTGAGGTCGGGAGTTCAAGACCAGCCCGACCCACATGGTGAAACCTCATCTTAAAAAAAAGAAAAAATCTTCTAAGGGAGATCTTGTGGATTGCTAGGTTTCTGATTTAATGACACTTTCTGATTCTTTTTGCCTCCTACACTTCCTGAAATGTATTTTACAATATACGTTTTAGAATTTTAATATTAATTTTGAACAAGTTCATAAAGTAATACAGTATAATAGCAATCTTTCTCAAACAGTCCAAAAATTGAAGAGGAGGAAATACTCCCAAACTGATTTTATGAAGCCAGTATTAATCTGATATGAAAGCCAGAAAAGAAACTTTACATGAAAAAAATATATAGGTCAATAACCCTCAGGAGCATACATGTAAAAATGTTCAAAAAATTAACAAGCAGAATTTAGGAGTACACTGAGATAATCATTCACTGATTATGAGAGATTTATCCCTAGGATGCAAGGATGGCTGAATACCTGCATCCTATGGATACACCACATTAACAGAATGTAAAACAAAACCAAATGTAAAACAAAACCAATAGATGCAGAAAAAATATTTGACAAAATTAAATATCCTTATAATTTGTTGAATTACAAAACAGTTCATTTCAACACAATAAAGATTATATAAGACACGCCCACAGCTAACATCATAGTTAATGGTGAAAATGTCAAATATTTCTAGCTAAGGTCAGGAACAAGACATAGAGGTCTGCTCTGATCTCTTCTATTTCAACTGAGTACTAAAAAACCTAGCCAGAGAAATTAGGAGAGAGAAAGAAATAAAAGACACCCAATTAGGAAAAATAGAGTAAAATTGTCCTTGTTTACAGCAGACATGGCAATGTATGTAGAAAAACCTAAGTGCCACCAAAAAAATACAAAACCGACAGGAAAATCGTAGCTTTTCAACATATTTTCAGTAAACTATCTGAAAACAAATCAATAAAACAATTTTATATACAATAGTTATTTTTAAAAATTAAGACTTAGGTTTCAATTTAACCAAAGAATTAAAAAATCTGTACATTGAAAATTATGCTAATAAAAGAAATATTAGCACCAATAAGTGGAAAGATTTCTGCTATTCATGGATTGGAAGAAATATCAATTATTAAAATGTCTATACTACTCAAAGTGACCCTGAGATTCAATGCCATCTTTATCAAAATTCCAATGACATTTTTCACACAAATGAAAAATATCCTAAAATTTATATGAAATCACAATAGGCAACACAATCATGAGCTAAAGAACAATGCCAATGTCAGACATCACACTACCTGCTCTAAAAATATGCTAAAAAGCTACAGTCATCAAAACAACATGATACCACACAAAACATGCACTCTTACCAATGCAACAAGACACAAAACTAGAAATATACCAACCAATTGACTGTAAATTGATTTTTGACAATAGTGCTGTGATATTGTGCTGACCTAGAGCCAGA
>NW_022445305.1:2327-2715 GCF_009761245.1 Sapajus apella
CGCTCAGGCTGGAGTGCAGTGGCACAATCTCGGTTCCCTGCAACCTCCTGCCTCAGCCTCCCAAGTAGCTGGGGTTACAGGCATGTGCCACCACATCTGGCTAATTCTTATATTTTTACTGGAGATGGGGTTTCACCATGTTGGCCAGGCTGCTCTGAAACCCCTGACCTCAAGTGATCCTCCTGTCTCAGCCTCCCAAAGTGCTGGGATTATAGGTGTGAGCCACTGCACCCGGCCAGAATGCAAATTTCCAACTCCCTTCCCCAGCAAAACACACCCTGAGAAATGGAATTCTGTGTAGAAGCAGCTTTCTTTTCATGCATGCTCTTGGTTCCTGAGGCTGGAAGTAATCATCCCACGGGGCTCTGTCTCTTCCCTTTTGAGTGAG
>NW_022445306.1:0-2862 GCF_009761245.1 Sapajus apella
GAACTGCTACATTCACACAATTGTTTAACTCTGTAAGTTTAATATACACTTTGTTTTTTCAAGAAACGTGTTTCTAACTCGCTGAATCTAAACATAGATGCAACTTCCTAAATTGAACGAAGAAACTGTAGAGCAGTTTGAACGAGACGTTTCTCCTGTGGTTAATTAGGGAGTTTACTGCTAATTCTTAATAGCCTGTGTATGGCTGGAAATGTCTCTTTCCAGATTCTCGATAGAAAGGGTTTCTGAACTGCTACATTCACATATCTGTTTAACTATGTAAGTTGAATACACACCTTAACATTGATCCTGCTCTGTAGCTCCGTTTTTTTTTTTAGGGCCAGATATTTCTCATTACACCCTGTACTCTCATTCACTCAGGAGTATCCAAACGCAGCTTTTACAAGAAACGTTGTTCAAATTCGCTGAATCTAAACATAGATGCAACTTCCTTAGCTGAATGAAAACACAGCAGTGCACTTTGAAAGAGACGTTTCTCCTGTGGTTTAGACGCGATCTTACAGCTTATTCTTATGAGCCTGAATATGGCTGGAAATATCTCTTTCCAGATCTTTGAAAGAAAGGGTTGGTGAACTGCTACATTCACACATCTGTTTAACTCTGTAAATTGAATACTCATCTTGACAATCATTCTGCTACATAGCTCCTTTTCTGTTTTAGATCCAGATATTTCTCATTACACCCTATACTCATATTCACTCAGGAGTATCCAAACGCAGCTTTTACAAGAAACGTGTTTCTAACTCGCTGAATCTAAACATACATGCAACTACTTAGGGTGAACGAACACACAGCAGAGCATTTTGAAAGAGACCTTTCTCCTGTGGTTTATACGCGATCTTACTGCTACTTCGTATGAGCTTGTACATGGCTGTAATTTTTTCTTTCCAGATTCTCGAAAGAAAGTTTTTCTGAGCTGCTGCCCTAAGGCATCTGTTTACCACTGCAAATTGAATATACACCTCGACAATTATTCTGCTACATAGCTCCGTTTTTGTTTTAGAGCCAGATATTTCTCATTACAGCCTATACTCCCTTTCACTCAGGAGTATCCAAACGCAGTTTAAACAAGAAACGTGTTTCTAACTCGCTGAATCTAAACATAGATGCAACTTGCTAAGGTGAATGAACACAAAGCACAGCAGTTTGAAAGAGACGTGTCTCCTGTGGTCTAGAGGTGATCTTAATGCTAATTTTTATGAGCCTGTATATGGCTGGAAATATCTCTTTCCAGATTCTCCAAACAAAGGGTTTCTGAACTGCTACATTCACACATCTCTTTAACTCTGTAAGCTGAATATACACCTTGAGAATCATTCTGCTACATAGCTCCATTTTTGTTTTAGAGCAAGATATCTCTCATTACACCCTATACTCCCTATCACTCAGGAATATCCAAAGGCAGCTTTTAGAAGAAACGTGTTTCTAACTCGCTGAATGTAAGCATAGATGCAACTACTTAAGGTGAAGGAACACACTGCAGAGCAGTTTGAAAGAGACGTTTCTCCTGTTGTTTTTACGAGATCTTACCGCTATTTCGTATGAGCCTGTATATGGCTGTAATTTTTTCCTTCCAGATTCTCGAAAGAAAGTTTTTCTGAGCTGTTGCACTAACGCATCTGTTTAACCTTGTAAGTTGAATATACACCTCGACAATCATTCTGCTACATAGCTCCGTTTTTGTTTTAGAGCTAGATAATTCTCATTACACACTATACGCCCATTTACTCAGGAATATCCAAACGCAGCTTTTAGAAGAAAAGTGTTTTTTTCTCGCTGAATCTAAACATAATTGCAACTTCCTAAGGTGAAAGAACACAGAGCAGAGCAGTTTGAAAGAGACGTTTCTCATGTGGTTTAGACACGATCTTACCGCTAATTCTTATGAGCCTGTATGTGGCTGGAAATATCTCTTTCCAGATTCTCGAAAGAAAGGGTTTCTGAACTGCTATATTCACACATCTGTTTAACTCTATAAGTAGAATACACAGCTTGACAATCATTCTGCTACATAGCTCCGTTTTTGTTTTAGAGCCAGATATTTCTCATTAAACCCTGAACTCCCATTCACTCAGGAGTATAAAAAAGCAGCTTTTACAAGAAACGTGTTTCTACCCCGCTGAATCTAAGAATAGGTGCAACTCCTAAGGTGAATGAACACACAGCAGAGCAGTTTGAAAGGGACGTTTCTCCTGTGGTTTAGACGCGATCTTACCGCTAATTCTTATGAGCCTGTATATGGCTGGAAATATCTCTTTCCAGATTCTCCAAAGAAAGGTTTTCTGAACTGATACATTCACATATCTGTTTAACTCTCTAAGTTGAATATACACCTTGACAATCATTGTGCTACATAGCTCCATTGTTTTTTCAGATCCCGATATTTCTCATTACACCCTATACTCCGATTCACTCAGGAATATCCAAACGCCGCTATTTGGAGAAACGTGTTTCTAACTCGCTGAATCTAACATAGATGCAACTTCCTAAAGTGACCGAACACAGAGCACAGAAGTTTGAAAGAGAAGTTTCTAGTGGTTTAGACGTGATCTTACCGCTCAATCTCATGAGCCTGTATATGGCTGGAATTATCTCTTTCCAGATTCTCCAAAGAAAGTGTTTCTGAACCGCCACATTCACACATCTGTTTATTTCAGTAAGTTGAACATACACCTTGACAATCATTCTTCTACAAACCTCCGTTTTTGTTTTAGAGCCAGAGATTTCTCATTACACCCTATACTCCCAATAACGCAGGAATATCCAAACGCAGCTTTTGGAAGAAACCTGTTTATAACTCGCTGAATCTAAACATAGATGCAACTTCCGAAGGTGAACGAA
>NW_022445307.1:0-322 GCF_009761245.1 Sapajus apella
ACACGTTTGTTTGCAAAGTTTGCAGATGTCACCTGGAGAACTTGGGTTAAATCACTTTCCCTAGCCGGGCGCGGTGGCTCAAGCTTGTAATCCCAGCACTTTGGGAGGCCGAGGCGGGTGGATCACGAGGTCAAGAGATCGAGACCATCCTGATCAACACAGTGAAACCCCATCTCTACTAAAAATACAAAAAATTAGCTGGGCATGATGGTGCGTGCCTGTAATCCCAGCTTCTCAGGAGGCTGAGGCAGGAGAATTGCCTGAACCCAGGAGGCGGAGGTTGCGGTGAGCCGAGATCGTGCCATTGCACTCCAGCCTGGGC
>NW_022445307.1:422-1329 GCF_009761245.1 Sapajus apella
TGCACTCCAGCCTGGGTAACAAGAGCAAAACTCCGTCCCCCCCCCCCAAAAAAAAATCACTTTCCCTCTGTACACTGGGTAAAATCTAGCCTTCCCGGAATTTTTTTTTTTTTTTAGATGGGAGTTGTGCTTTGTCGCCAGGTTGGAGTGCAATGGCGCGATCTAAGCTCACTGCAACCTCTGCCTCCCAGGTTCAAGTGATTCTCCTGCCTCAGGCTCCCAAGTAGCTGGGACTACAGGTGCTCACCACCATGCCCAGCTAATTTTTGTATTTTTAGTAGAGACGGGGTTTTACCATCTTGGCTGGGCTGGTCTCAAACTCCTGACCTTGTGATCTGCCTGCCTAGGCCTCCCAAAGTGCTGGGATTACAGGCATGAGCCACTGTGCCCAGGCTTTTTTTTTTTTTTTTTTTTTTTTGGAGAGATGGGGTCTCACTATGTTGCCCAGGCTTGTCTCGAACTTCTGAGCTCAAGCCTCCTGCCTCAGTCTTTTGCGAAAAAGTGCTGCGATTACAAGTGTGAGCCATGGTGCCTGACCTCCCTCTTGGAAATGTCTACATCTGATCCTGGGCCTGTTCTTTGGGGCCATCTGCACAAAATCTGGCCCTTCCTCCAGAGGAGGACGCATCCAAGAACTAGATCCGACATTTCACCAGCACCTGGTTTTCAAACCCTTCCTGAAGATGAAAGTAGCACAATACAAATAATGCAGCCACTCCCATGAGTAACTCCTGCACTCCACTGACTCTCTCAGGCATGATTTTGATAAATTCTTCCAGCACTCTAAGAAGCAATTATTCATACCCCCACTTACAGATGAAGGCCTTGACAATCAAGAATGGTGAGGTCTCCTGCCTAAGACTACATAACTAGAGATGGGAAAAGCTCATACTTTTTTTTTTTTTTT
>NW_022445307.1:1429-2862 GCF_009761245.1 Sapajus apella
CCCAGATTCAAGTGATTCTCCTGCCTCAGCCTCCCAAGTAGCTGGGACTGCAGGGGCGTACCACTACACCCCCGATAATTTTTACATTTTTAGTAGAGATGGGGTTTCACCATGTTGTCCAGGCTGGTCTCAAACTCCTGACCTCAGGTGATCCACCCGCCCTGGCCTCCCAAAGTGCTGGGATTACAGGCGTGAGCCACCGCGCCCAGCCTTTTTTCTTTTTTGACACAGAGGTTGCCCAGGCTGGAGTGCAGTGGCTTGATCTCAGCTCACTGCAGCCTTGACCTCCCGGGCTCAGGTGATTCTCCCACCTCAGCCTCCTGGGTAGCTGGGACCACAGGTGAGAGAGCTACCGCACCCAGCTAACTTTTTGTATTTTTAGTAGAGATGAGATTTCACCACGTTGCTCAGGTTGGTCTCAAACTCCTGGGCTCAAGAGATCCTCCCACCTTTGCCTCCCAAAGTGCTGGAATTATGGGCTTGAGCCACTGCACCCAGCAAAGCTCACAATTTTTTTTTGAGACAGTGTTGTGCTCTGCCTCCCAAGCTGAAGTGTAGGGGCGCCATCTGGGCTCCCTGCAACCCCTGCCTCCTGGGTTCAAGCAATTCTCCTGCCTCATCTCCGAGTAGCTGGGATTACAGACATGCACCATCATGCCCAGCTAATTTTTGTATTTTTAGTACAGTCAAGTTTCCACCATGTTGGCCAGGCTGGTCTCAAACTCCTGACCTCAAGTGATCCGCCCACCTTGGCCCCCCAAAGTGCTGGGATTACAGGCGTGAGCCACTGCATCTGGCCTCACCTCCTTTTTCTTCATGCTATACCTTTATTAATCTGACCCAAAATAAGTCTCAGAGGTTATTTTTCGTTAGCAGGTACCCAATGACAGAGAAACGTACTGGGTGGAGGGAGAATGATTAGGGGCTACTGGGCTGAAGTGGGGGGAACCTCACCAGTCGGGCAGCAACTCTTTGATCTTTTCCATCAGTCCCAAGGAAGGATCCAGCTGGAGGAACCAGGCAAGCTGGATGGCACTGAAGAGAAAAAGCCAGCTGAGGGGGCTGGCAGGGAACACACCGGTGAGAAAGTCATTCTGTGGGAGGAAAGGGCATCCATTCAATCACCTGCCCTCTCCTCTGAGCACCTGTTCTGTGCCATCCTCAGACACTGTTGAGCACCCAGTGTGCGCTGAGCCCTGAGCTACAGGCTCAAGATCCAGTGGGGAACAGGGAGACCCAGGCCCTGCCCTCAGGGAGGTCAGTCTGGAATGAAGTAAGGTTATTTATTTCTTTACTTATTTTGAGACGGAGTTTTGTTCTTGTTGCCCAAGCTGGAGTGCAGTGGCGTGATCTCGGCTCATAGCAACCTCCACCTCCCGGGTTCAAGCGATTCTTCTGCCTCAGCCTCCCGAGTAGCTGGGATTACAGGCATG
>NW_022445308.1:0-2861 GCF_009761245.1 Sapajus apella
ATTGATTAATTGAAAAATAATTCAAAATTTGGAAAGAAACCATTGCACCTGAAGACAATAGATACCCTATCTTTTCGATAATAGACATCCTAATAGGTGTGGGGTGACATCTCATTGTCATTTCAATTTGCATTTCCCTGATGATTACTGATGTCAAGCTTTTTTTTTTTTTTTTCATGTTTTCAGCCATTTACATGTCTTATGTCTTTTTTTTTTTAACCAAGAAATACTCAAGTCCTTTTAAAATTAGGTTACTTGTGTTCTTGTTATCTAGTTCTTTGAGTTCATTGAATGCTTTGGATATTAACTCCCTATCAGGTGTATGATCCCCAAATATTTCCTCCCATTCTGTAGATTGTTTCTTTATTCTATTGTTTCCTGTGCCCCATGTAAGTTTTAGTTTGATGAAAGCCCATTTGTCTATGTTTGCTTCTGTTCCGTGTGCTTTTGGGGTCATATCCATAAAATCTTTGCCACACCAATGTCAAGAAGCTTTTCGGGTCTTACATTTAAGCATTTAACCCATTTCAAGTTGATTTTTATATATGGGGTGAAAGAGAGGTTCAATTTCATTCTTTTGCCTGTGGGTATTAGGTTTTCCCAACAGCATTTTGTGAACAGAATGTCTTTTCTGGGCTGCATGTTCTTGGCATTTTGTGGAAGATTCGTTCATTGTAGATCCATGGATTTATTTCAGGACTCTCTGTTTTGTTCCAGAGGTCGATCATGTCTATCTTTGTAGCAGTACCATGCTTTTTTCACTACTATGGCTTTATAGTAGACCTTGAGATGAGGTAGTGTGATTCCTCCAGCTTTGTTCTTGTGTTCAGTCAAAATTTCTTTGGTTATTCAGGATCTTTCGTGCTTCCATATAAGTTTTAGAATCATTTTTTCTATTTCTATGGGGAATACCACTGGAATTTTGACAGGGATTGGGATAACACGTGTTGGTGATGATGTGGAGAAAAGACAATCCTTGCATTACAATAAAATTTAAGGAATACGGGAATATATATTCCTATAGTCACAATGGCATACTATTGAGCCTTAACACAGAATTGTGAGGAACATAGGAATATATATGTTTCTGTATTCACAATGGAATATTATTCAGCCTCAAAATAGAAAAAAATGTTGTATTTGCGATGACATGGATGAAACTGGATGACATTATGCTAAGCGAAATAAGCAGAGCACCGAAAGACAAATACTGCATGATGTCATTCATGTGTGGATCCTTAAAAAGTTGAACTCTGCTTAGGAACTGATTCATTAAAACAAAAAAAGAAAGAAAGAAAAAGACAAAGGAAAAAAGAAAAAATATTGAACTCATAGAAGCAGAGAGAATGGTGGTTACCCAGGGCTGGGTGTGGGGGAAGAATTAGGCAGATGTTGGAGAAATTCTGGGTAGAATTAGGCAGATGTTAGCCTTAAACTCCTGGACTCAAGCATTACTCTGGCCTTGGCCTCCCAAAGTGCTGGGATGACAGTTATGAACCACTGTTTCTAACCACGAATAGACTTTTCAACAAATGGTGCTGAGGCAACTGGATATTCATGTACAAATAAATTAATTTGGGTCCCTTCCTAAGACCATACACAAAAATTAACTGAAAACAGATCACAGACCTAAATGTAAAACTAAAACAATGAAACTCTTAGAAGAAAACGTAAGAGTACATTCTTGTGATCTTGTGTAAGGCACTGATGTTTTAGATACAACACCAAAAGCACAGTTGAAGAGCAGTCAGGGCTGCCTAATGAGACCTGGAAAAGGAGGAAAGGGAAAAAGCAAGAAAATGAAAAATTGAACATCAGCTGAATTTAAAACTTTGGCACATCAAAAGATACAATCGAGAAAGGGGAAGATAGCCCGCGGAATGGGAGAGAATATTTATAAATCATATGTCTAATAACTCAGATATCCAGAAGAACTCTTACAACTCAATATTAAAAGACAATCCCATTAAAAATGGGAAAAGAACATGAAGAAACATTTCTCCAAAGATAATATTTTAATGTCCAATAAGCACATTAAAAAGTGTACAACATCATTAGTCACTAGGAAAATGCAAATTAATCCATAATGAGATGTCTCTTTCCACCCACTAGAATAACTACAACCAAGCAGACGCGTAACACCAAGTGCTGGAGAGGATGTGGAGGACAGAACCCTCATACGCTGCCAGTGGGAATGTAAAATGGTACAGCCACTTTTTTGCAAGATAGTCTGACAGTTTCTCAAAATGTTAAAAATAAAATTGCCTTCTCTAGCAGAACTGCAAGGGGCTCAAGACAAAAATCATAATAAAATAAAATAAAGTCAAATTGCCTTAAAGTCAGCAACTTTACTTCTAGGTATCGCACCAGGAACAATGAAAATGATGTTCACACAAAGACTTGTAGGTGAATGTTCATAACAACACCACTCTCAAGAACCAAAAAGTGGAGACAAGCCAAATGCCCATCAACTGACGAAGAATTCAAATGTGGAGAATACAAAGGAATACTATGCAGCAATCAAAAATTGAGTTCCGAGGCCTGCTACCACAGTGATCAACCTCAACAACGCAATGCTTTGTGAAAGAAGCCAGATGCAGAAGAACTCACATCGCATGATTTTGTTTATGTGAGAGGTCCAGAACAGCCTAATATAGAGATAGAAAGCAGCTTACTGTTTGACTAGGGCTGGGAATGAGACTGAAAAGTGACTGATGGCCACAAGTTTCTTTCTTGGATAATGAAATGCTCTTAAACTAGATTTTGGTGATTGTTACATAATTCTGTAAATATACTAAAAATCATTGAATTGGACCAAGCACAGTGGCTCACACCTGTAATCCCAGCACTTTGGGAGGCCA
>NW_022445309.1:0-2861 GCF_009761245.1 Sapajus apella
CCAGGCTAAAAGGTCAGGCCAGGTCAAAAGGCCAGGCAAAAAGGCAAGGTCAGGCCAGACCAGGCCAAAAGGCCAGGCCAGGCCAGGCCAAAAGGCAGGGAAAAAGGACAGGACAGGCCAAAAAGCCTGACCAAAAAAAGAGCCCAGGCCCAAAGGACAGACCAAGAGGCCAGGCAAGGCCAAAAATACAGGCCGAAAGGCCAGGCCAAAAGATGAGGCCAGACCAAATGTCCAGTCCAGGTCAAAAGGCCAGGTCAAAGGCCAGGCAAGGCCAAAAGATCAGGCCAAGCAAAAAAGCCTAGACCAAAAGGCACGGCAAGACCAGGCCAGGCCTAAAGGAAAGGCCAGGATAAAAGGCCAGGACAAAAGGCCAGGCCAGGACAAAAGGCCTGGACAAAAGGCCATGACAGGCCAAAAGGCCAGGACAAAAGTAGAGAACAGGCTGAAATTTCAGGCCAAAAGGTCAGGCAAGTGTGAAAGGCAAGGCCACGCTAGGCAAGGCCAAAGGCAAGACCAGGACAAAAGGTCAGGCCAGGTCAAAAGGCCAGATCAAGAAGCAAGGAAAGGCCAGGCTAGGCCAAAAGGCCATGACAGGCCATGAGGCAAGGCCATATGTCCAGGTGAAAAGGTCAGGACTGGCCAAAAGTCCAGGCCTAAAGGCCAGGACAGGGCAAAAGGCCAGGACAGGCCAAAAGGCAAGCCAGAAGGCCAGGCAAAAAAGTCAGGCCTGGCCAAAAGTCCAGGCCTAAATGTCGGGACAGGTCAAAAGACCAGTTCAAAAGGCCAGGACAAGAGGCCATTACAGGCCAAAAGGCCAGGCGAAAAGTTCAGGCCAGGGAAAAGGCCAGGACAGGCCAAAAGCCCAGTCCAAAAGGTCAGGTGAGGCCACGAGGCCAGGCCAGGCCAAAAGGGCAGGCCAAAAGGCAAGGCCAGGCCAAAAGACAAGGCAAGTCTAGACCTGGTTAAAAGTCAAGGCCAGGCCAGACCAGGCCAAGAGGCCAGGTCAGACCAAAAGGCCAGGCCAAAAGTTGAGGCCACCCCAAAAGGCCAGGCCAGGCCAAAAGGCAAGCACGCAGAGAAGGGTAAATAACGAGTGGAGTCACTGGGGCAAAGGCAGGTGATTGGATGTGGGAGAACAAACAAGAGTTCTGGTTGCCACGTCAGCGACCAGAGGTAACGACCAGAGGAAAAGACTTCGGGGTGAGGACTAGGCTGCCAGTCCCCTTCCTGGAGGTCTCCCTCAATCCTCCTGGAGGTCCCCCGCATCCCTCTTAAAGCCCCTGCTGACATGTCAGTCGGAAACTGCTCAAACCTTCCCAGGCGCCGCCCCTTGGTGGCGCCTGGCTTCCCACTGGCCCCGGGCACTCCGCCCCCCGGCCTCCTCCACCGCATCGCCAGCTCCCCAAGGTGACCACAACCTGGCGGCAGCCCCTGGCTGCTCTTCTGGCTGCTCGTGCTCGGGCTACCGTGGTGAGTGCCGGGACAGCTGGACCCCGGCACTGGCTGGTGCTTCTTGGAAGACAAACTCTGTGCAGATGACGAATGCAGCAGTGAGTGAGCCTGCAAGGCCAGGGGCCCGGGGTCTCCGCTGCAGCGCCATCTGGGTTGTGCGGGGGCTGGAGCACGGCAGCCCAGCGGGCCGGCTTGGGGGTTGCAAGCGGGATGGGTGGGATGTGGGGGTGGGCTGGCTCCAGGTCCCTGTGTCTGCCTTCTCAGCTCTACCAGCGCCCAGCCACTCAGGCATGACGGTGGGGGCAAGCGGGATGGGCGGGACGCATGGGACGGCTGGTACCGGGTCACAGTGCCTGCCTATCGGCTCCTCCAGTGCCAAGCCACTGGGACCTGACTGTGGGGGCTGCACAACCCACTTGTTGCCAGCATTTTATTTTTTTATTTTTCCTCTGCTGAGAAGGGGACTTGCTTGCAAGTACCTCCCAGCGTTCCTTCCCCACACCCCATCTGCCTGGGCTCTGAGGGTAGATGTGGTTGCACGTGGTGGGACTGGGCTCCTCACGCCACAGCCAACGCTTTCTTGTTTGCGCCGCGTGGATGTCGGTGGGTGCAGTACCCCGGCAGATGCGCTAAGGCTCGGTGGGCATTTTCCCAGTGGCAGGTTGATGGTGGGGCTTCTCTGGAAAGGCTCTCTGGGGCTGCCACTGTGTCCTTTTACTTCATTGGGATTTGGGCTCATACCGCCTTTTGAACACTAATTGGGAGTTTAGGTTTGGGATGAGTCCAGAGTCCAAGCACTCATTGTATTCCAAGGTCTCTACCGCGACTTTGATCCATCCTGTCAATTCTGTGCTTGGAAGCCTTTTTGCAGACTGCTGGGCAGGGCAGCAGGAAGGCCAAAAGCTTTGGCTCTGCAAAGAGGCCGAGGATCTGCACTGGCCACCTGGGACAGGCAGCCTCCTCTTCTGTGCGCAGGAAGATGGATTGCTCTCCAGTCCGGGATTGGAGGTTGGCGGTGGGGAGATCTTCAGGCTCAGATGAAGAGGGTCATTATGGGAATGATGATAAATACTCCAAGGGTCTCAAAAGCCAAGGTTGGTTTAGACTTAGCCACTTGTGTGTTGAAACCTCTTCTCTATGTGTTCCCTGAACCAGGATCATTCCTAGAACCTTTTGGCTGGTTTCAAACCACCTTGTAACTTACAGCCACTGCAGAAACGGATTTTCATACATTGTTAAGCAATGCCTATAGAAAAGTATTCATTTTAGAAAGGCCAAGAACCCTATAGTTTAGCTATTTAAATTCAAATTTGTTATCAAAACAAAATTTCATAATTTGAACTGTCTGTATCTCTACAACACTAATCAAGAAAAGAGATCTCTAATGAGCATGAAGCCATTCCTAGAGG
>NW_022445310.1:0-2861 GCF_009761245.1 Sapajus apella
ACGCCACGACCTCTGCCCCGGGGAGTGCTCCAAATGCCGGACCAGGCGGCTGTCGCAGGCTGGAGAGCCGCAGCCCCGCAGGGTCGGACGGGGGGGGGGCATCGGGTCCTGGCAGAGCCCGCGGGAGGGCAGGAGCGGGTGCGCGGGCCACTGCAAACGTGCGGCCGCCAGGCTCCCGGAACCCCGCGGCCGCATTCCCTGGTGCAGCCGGCTCCGGCGTCGCGGGAGGGCTGTGTCCCTGTCCCCAGCCAGGCGGCAGCGTGAAGATGCTTCCCCACCTGCGGGAGTGGCAGTGGTCCAGCAGCCCCAGTGCCTCACTAGTGACAAAGTGGGGGTTGGAGCTGCCACTGGGCACACGTGGGGGCCTAGGGGGCTCTGTCTGGACCTTTTGGGTATCCTCCTCGGACCTCAGGTTCCTCACCTGCCCCAGAGGACTGATGGGCTGCTGTGGCCGGTTTGTTTGGAAGATTAGGCCAGATAGTTCCAGTAAAGCCCCATTAGCCCTGCTGGCCTCTGGATTTTATTTTTTTTTAATTTTCTGCCTTTCTTAAAAAAAAAACTTTGCAGAATGTGCCCAGATGCCAAGCGGGAAGGCTGGACCCTCTCCCATGGCGTCAGGGTTCCTTCCAGGCGCCCCCTCTTCTTAGGCTCTTTTCAAGCACACACCTGGCAACATGTGCTCTACCCAAGAGCACTTCACAGATCTTCCTGTGGGTCTAAAACCAGAGGCTTCGTTCCCTGACCCGGCCCTCACATCACCCCAAACCCAAGTCTTTTTGTGAAGCCGGCCTCAGACTTGAGTCTCAGGTTAATGCTTGTTCTCTCAGGTTTGCCCAGGGCTCTTATGACGGGGCATCCTTCCACTCCATCTCCCGCTTCGCCTCCCCCAGGGCGCTGGGGCCTCAACTGCAGGGACTTGGAACTGGGAGCCATCCTCCACAGGCTGGCCTGGCCATGGACTGGTGGACCCCAGTCCCAGGGCAAGATACCCCCGGGCAGGAACTCTCAGCCCAGCTTTTGTACACTTCAGCCATTTAACCTGGTGTGCCTCGCTGGGTCCCCAGGTCTGTGGGCGGGATTTCTGTCTTGTGTCATAGTGGAGGAAACTGAGGCTTAGGGTCGGTGAGTGACAAAGTCAGGGAGGTGCTCTGACTGTGAAATGCCCCCGAGGCCCCGCAGGTCCCTCCAGGACACAGCATTCCTCGGGCTGCTGCATCAGTGGGCTATTGGCCTGGGCACCCCGAGCTCAGCACCATGTGGGGATGATGCTGGGAAATGTGGGGTCGGTGATATTCGTTCCTCACATCGGCACAGCAGGAGATTACTTCTCTGATGTGTGTGAACATCACTGTATGTGTGGGTGCAGGTGGGGTCCCCATTTTGTTGATTAAGAAAGAGCCCTTCCCGGGGCATCAGGGGAAGTGAGGGGCACCATGTGTGCCTGGCAGATGGTTGGGGTGTGAAGGGGCTTGGCCGGCCTGTCTGGTTGTCTTTTCAGGGCCAGCTAGATCCTGAATTCTTAGTGCCAGTCACGCCCAGTTTCACACTGCCCTTCACTTGGCATCCCCCCTGCCTGACTCCCCCAGTTTAGCCCCTGCCTGGCTTTCTCAGGCCTCTGTAGTCCCTGGATGAGATCCCAGGAGAGGGGAACTCCACTGCCTGCCTCTCTGCCTGTAATCTGCGGTCCCTGTGTAGGGCAGGTGAGCAGGTCAGAGGTCAGCTTTTGGCTGAGTGTGGGACCCTTTTCTGCTCCCCACCCCACACTGCTGGAAACACTGCAGGCTGACCTGGGGGCTGCACTGGGTCCTCCAGCCTCCCGTTGGACCTGATTGAAGAGAATGCTTGTGCACATGGCTTGACCTGTTGTCAATATGCAGTCCAAACCAGAACTAACCAGCAGTTTCCCTGGGGCCAGGACCCAGGCCTGAGGCTGTCATGACCAGCCTGTTCTCTGCCTTCTTGGGGGCAATCAGCGGCTAGTGCTTGGTGGTCCCCAAAAGACATTATGGTCAGGACTAGAGAGCTGGGAGTTAGGTCAGGAGACCCCCTGACCATGGGGGTCCACAGGGGCTATCCCTGAATTGTGGGTCCCTATGAGATGCAGGCACACATGGATGCTTTAAGAGATGAGGATGGGTCCTTCTGGCTGGCAGGATCTTAGTGGGCACTGGGCATGGGGGGCCAGGTTAGGTGGGATGGGCAGAACTGGACCTGGCTGGGGAGTGTGATTGATGTGGCCAAAGAGTGCAGCTGAGCCCTCACATCTAGGCTGCATATTGGCAGAATGACAAGTGCAGGTCAACCATCCCAGCTGAGTCTGGGGAAGCAGGCCTACCCAATAGGACCCCCATCTTTTTCCTGGCCCCAAGCCAAGACTCCCTGCCTGTACCAGGCATGTATAGCCTTGTCAGGAAAGCCCAGGTGTGATGATCAGGTGTGTGTCTCTGAGTCTCTGGCCTTGGTGGCCCCTTGGGAGATGGGCAGGAACTGGGCAGGGGGAGGGCCCTGGGAACAACCCTTATGCATCTGCCCCCCCATATGTGCCACCACCCCAGCTTCTCAGCCCTCAGGGTGACGTGGCCAGGGCTCCTCTCCTGCTCTGTGGCTCTAGCTCTGACCCCCTTGCCTAATGACTGACAGACACTTCCCTGAGCCTCTGGGGACTTTATGTGGGTCTTAATTTGTGAGTTGGGGGATCCCAACCTCCCTGTAGGAAGGAGCCCACCACCAACCACCGTAGTAAGCCCACCTGGGCCTCCTCACTCCACTAGGCAGTGAGACCCAACTGGCCAGAGCTGGTGTCCTGTTAGTATTCTGCTCTTTTTTTCAGTGTGTGTTTTCTGTAATGGCTGCTATGTCGC
>NW_022445311.1:0-2861 GCF_009761245.1 Sapajus apella
GGCCCGAGAAGAGACAATTGGACACTGTCACGCGTGGCGCTGGACAACGTCATCTCCTGCACAGCCTTCTCCAGGCCTCAGTGCTGACCTCATGTTCGTATTTTATATTTTGCAAAGACAAAAAACAAAATAATCCACATTTGACACAAATACCTGGGATACATCTTATGTGAGGTGTTTAACAGACGCGTGGGTCATCTTGCCGTATATTGGATTATAACACAGGAAACACTGTGAAAAAAGCAAAGCTGGAATGCCCAAGTCAAAGACCGTTTGAATATTTACAAGTAGATTTGAGACAGGAATAGTACAGAGTGGTCACAGGATAACAAATTCTAGGCAGCAGATTTACATGACTTGAGGCTATGGGCTAAGACATTGAAAAACCAGGGTGTAGACCAAGCTGGCTGAGACTGACTGGACCCACGTGGTGCTGGATTTGACGTAGGTCTCACCTAGGACCTCACTATATGCTCATTAGCATACGAAATCACACACCCACCAGTGCCAGGACAGTTCTGAGACCACCAATAGTTCATATAAAAATGGGTGGCATCACAGCCAAGAAATCTCCACCTTTACCCAGGAATTTTCATGGTATTCCACTCCTTGGTTGAAGAAACCATCAAGGTGAAGCCCCAGGCCCCATTGTTCTCTCTCTTGGGTTTGCCCAAACTCCCCTTTCTTGAGTGTGTGCTTTTTGCTTTGCAATAAATCTCTTCTTTAACTATTTACCGACTCATCTTTGACTTCCTTCTTGAGATGGTGTCAAGAGCCCGGACACCACAGCTGGGGTCGAGATCCCACCAGTGTTCGGGGACCTCCCCCAGCCCACCAGTATCAGATTCTATTCCATTGCTCAAATCACAAAACATCGAGTGGTCAGTCCTTTGGAGACCATAAAGCACAGATTCGGTGGCATGGTATCCAGTTAGGCCACTGGAAGGCATGGCAAAATACTGAAAATGAGGGATTAGGTGGCAGTGTAGCAATGGCTGAACACTAAATACTTGATCCAGGCCCATTCCCTGGATACTGACAGGGAGACGCACTGTCCAGGCAGTAGTGGAGAAATATTCTCTGGTTATCTGACCAGGCTTTGCGGAAAGAACTGGCACCATCCTGCAGATATGACCCCCTGAAAGGGTTCTTCCTGCCCACTGTACAAACAAAATCAATTCACGGAGACCGTGGGATTGCAGTAAAGAGTTTGACACAGGCCAGCCATGACATGTGGGAGACAGAGTTATTACTCAAATCAATCTTACTGAAGGCTCAGAGGTAAGGGGTCTTCCAAAATAGTTTGGTGGGGAGGGGGCTGGGGTTTGGGTGGTGCTGACTGTTGGGGATGAAATCTCAGGGGGGTGGAAAATGGCCCTCTTGCACTGAGTCAGCTTCTGGGTGGGGCCTGAGGGACTGGTTGATTTTTGGGCCAAATGACATCCCGTAGTCAGAAATGCAAAAGCCTGAAAAGATACCTCAAGAGGCCAATCTTAGGTCCTACAATAGTAATGTTATTCCCAGCAGTAATTGGGGAAGCTGCAAATCTTGTGACCTCTGCAATAATGGCTAGTAATGATCTAACGAGGCATACATCTTAGGAGAATGCAGGCCCCTTTCATCCTCCTAAGTTGGTGGACTTTCATTAATTTCACAGGGGTAATTTCATTTTGGGGAAGTTATCATTTAAACCAATCTTTTTGGCCATTCCCAACCTTTTTGTCATCAGGGACTGATTTCATGCAAGACAATTTTTCTAAGGAAGTGGGTGGGTGACGGTTTTCGGGTGAAACTGTCCACCTCAGGTCATCAGGCATTAGTTAGATGAGACAGGAATAGCACAGGGTGGTCACAGTATTAGTCAGAGTCTCAAAAGGAGCGTGGAACCTGGATCCCTCACATGCACAGTTCTCAATAGGGTTTGAGCTCCTATAAGAATCTGATGCCGATGCTGATCTGACAAGAGGCAGAGCTCAGGTAGTAACGCTTGAAAGCCTGGAGCTCACCGCCTGCTGTTCGGCTGAGTTCCTAACAGTCCCAGGGACTAGTACCTGTCTGTGGCCCTCGGGGTTGAGGATGCCTGATTTAAACTACAAACTCAAATTTTTCCCAAAATAGCTTGGGAGCAATTGCACAGGAATGAGTGAAGCCAGCTAGCCTGTGAGGCTGGAACCAAGATGGAGTCAGCCATGTCAGATTTCTCTTATTGTCAGAATTTTGCGAAGTAGTTTCAGAGGGACTACACTGGACGCTTGTTAAAAACCTGAGGCAGATTTTAATGCATGTACTACAGTAGGCAAGAGAGACCAGCAGAGAACTGAGCTCAACTCTTTCAATTGACCATTTATGTTTAGTAGTAAAAGACTGGTTAATGATAGCAATGCGTCGTAAAACCTTCAGAAGGAAAGGAGAATGCTTTGTGGACCACTTTGGTTTTCTTTTTTGCGTGTGGCAGTTTTAAGTCATTAGTTTTTAAAATCAGTCCTTTTGGCCGGGCATTGTGCCTCATACCTGTAATCCAAGCACTTTGGAGGCCAAGGCAGGCGGATCACCTGAGGTCGGGAGTTCAAGACCAGCCCGACCAACATGATGAAACACCATTTGTAAAAAAAAATAAATAAGTAAATAAAATCAGTACTTTTTAATGAAACAACTTGACCAAAAATTTGTCACAGAATTTCGAGACCCATTAAAAAATTTTAATGAGAAAAAAAAAGAAGCAAGAAAAGATGAAGCTTTATAGCCAACCAGCAAGATATTAAAGTCAGTGGATGGAAAATTACTAAGAGGAACTTGATTAGCTGTCAAAGGTGGTTGGGAAGACTCTTGCTAAACTCGGCTCAACAGGATTCTTTTCTAAA
>NW_022445312.1:0-2860 GCF_009761245.1 Sapajus apella
GGCCCGAGAAGAGACAATTGGACACTGTCACGCGTGGCGCTGGACAAGGTCATCTCCTGCACAGCCTTCTCCAGGCCTCAGTGCTGACCTCATGTTCGTATTTTATATTCTGCAAAGACAAAAACAAAATAATCCACATTTGACACAAATACCTGGGATACATCTTATGTGAGGTGTTTAACAGACGCGTGGGTCATCTTGCCGTATATTGGATTATAACACAGGAAACACTGTGAAAAAAGCAAAGCTGGAATGCCCAAGTCAAAGACCGTTTGAATATTTACAAGTAGATTTGAGACAGGAATAGTACAGAGTGGTCACAGGATAACAAATTCTAGGCAGCAGATTTACATGACTTGAGGCTATGGGCTAAGACATTGAAAAACCAGGGTGTAGACCAAGCTGGCTGAGACTGACTGGACCCACGTGGTGCTGGATTTGACGTAGGTCTCACCTAGGACCTCACTATATGCTCATTAGCATACGAAATCACACACCCACCAGTGCCAGGACAGTTCTGAGACCACCAATAGTTCATATAAAAATGGGTGGCATCACAGCCAAGAAATCTCCACCTTTACCCAGGAATTTTCATGGTATTCCACTCCTTGGTTGAAGAAACCATCAAGGTGAAGCCCCAGGCCCCATTGTTCTCTCTCTTGGGTTTGCCCAAACTCCCCTTTCTTGAGTGTGTGCTTTTTGCTTTGCAATAAATCTCTTCTTTAACTATTTACCGACTCATCTTTGACTTCCTTCTTGAGATGGTGTCAAGAGCCCGGACACCACAGCTGGGGTCGAGATCCCACCAGTGTTCGGGGACCTCCCCCAGCCCACCAGTATCAGATTCTATTCCATTGCTCAAATCACAAAACATCGAGTGGTCAGTCCTTTGGAGACCATAAAGCACAGATTCGGTGGCATGGTATCCAGTTAGGCCACTGGAAGGCATGGCAAAATACTGAAAATGAGGGATTAGGTGGCAGTGTAGCAATGGCTGAACACTAAATACTTGATCCAGGCCCATTCCCTGGATACTGACAGGGAGACGCACTGTCCAGGCAGTAGTGGAGAAATATTCTCTGGTTATCTGACCAGGCTTTGCGGAAAGAACTGGCACCATCCTGCAGATATGACCCCCTGAAAGGGTTCTTCCTGCCCACTGTACAAACAAAATCAATTCACGGAGACCGTGGGATTGCAGTAAAGAGTTTGACACAGGCCAGCCATGACATGTGGGAGACAGAGTTATTACTCAAATCAATCTTACTGAAGGCTCAGAGGTAAGGGGTCTTCCAAAATAGTTTGGTGGGGAGGGGGCTGGGGTTTGGGTGGTGCTGACTGTTGGGGATGAAATCTCAGGGGTGTGGAAAATGGCCCTCTTGCACTGAGTCAGCTTCTGGGTGGGGCCTGAGGGACTGGTTGATTTTCGGGCCAAATGACATCCCGTAGTCAGAAATGCAAAAGCCTGAAAAGATACCTCAAGAGGCCAATCTTAGGTCCTACAATAGTAATGTTATTCCCAGCAGTAATTGGGGAAGCTGCAAATCTTGTGACCTCTGCAATAATGGCTAGTAATGATCTAACGAGGCATACATCTTAGGAGAATGCAGGCCCCTTTCATCCTCCTAAGTTGGTGGACTTTCATTAATTTCACAGGGGTAATTTCATTTTGGGGAAGTTATCATTTAAACCAATCTTTTTGGCCATTCCCAACCTTTTTGTCATCAGGGACTGATTTCATGCAAGACAATTTTTCTAAGGAAGTGGGTGGGTGACGGTTTTCGGGTGAAACTGTCCACCTCAGGTCATCAGGCATTAGTTAGATGAGACAGGAATAGCACAGGGTGGTCACAGGATTAGTCAGAGTCTCAAAAGGAGTGTGGAACCTGGATCCCTCACATGCACAGTTCTCAATAGGGTTTGAGCTCCTATAAGAATCTGATGCCGATGCTGATCTGACAAGAGGCAGAGCTCAGGTAGTAACGCTTGAAAGCCTGGAGCTCACCGCCTGCTGTTCGGCTGAGTTCCTAACAGTCCCAGGGACTAGTACCTGTCTGTGGCCCTCGGGGTTGAGGATGCCTGATTTAAACTACAAACTCAAATTTTTCCCAAAATAGCTTGGGAGCAATTGCACAGGAATGAGTGAAGCCAGCTAGCCTGTGAGGCTGGAACCAAGATGGAGTCAGCCATGTCAGATTTCTCTTATTGTCAGAATTTTGCGAAGTAGTTTCAGAGGGACTACACTGGACGCTTGTTAAAAACCTGAGGCAGATTTTAATGCATGTACTACAGTAGGCAAGAGAGACCAGCAGAGAACTGAGCTCAACTCTTTCAATTGACCATTTATGTTTAGTAGTAAAAGACTGGTTAATGATAGCAATGCGTCGTAAAACCTTCAGAAGGAAAGGAGAATGCTTTGTGGACCACTTTGGTTTTCTTTTTTGCGTGTGGCAGTTTTAAGTCATTAGTTTTTAAAATCAGTCCTTTTGGCCGGGCATTGTGCCTCATACCTGTAATCCAAGCACTTTGGAGGCCAAGGCAGGCGGATCACCTGAGGTCGGGAGTTCAAGACCAGCCCGACCAACATGATGAAACACCATTTGTAAAAAAAAATAAATAAGTAAATAAAATCAGTACTTTTTAATGAAACAACTTGACCAAAAATTTGTCACAGAATTTCGAGACCCATTAAAAAATTTTAATGAGAAAAAAAAAGAAGCAAGAAAAGATGAAGCTTTATAGCCAACCAGCAAGATATTAAAGTCAGTGGATGGAAAATTACTAAGAGGAACTTAATTAGCTGTAAAAGGTGGTTGGGAAGACTCTTGCTAAACTCGGCTCAACAGGATTCTTTTCTAAA
>NW_022445313.1:0-2860 GCF_009761245.1 Sapajus apella
TGCATCTCAAATATATATATATATATTTATTTATTTATTCATTTTTATTTTTAAAAACATTTGTATTTTGAGATGGAGCCTCACTCTGTTGCCCAGGCTGGAGTGCCGTGTCGCGATCTCGGCTCACTGCAACCTCAGCCGCCCGGTTTCAGGCGATTATCCTGCTTCAGCATCTCCAGCAGTTGGGATTACAGGCGCCCACCGCTACACCCGGCTAATTCTTTGTATTTTTAGTAGAGACGAGGTTTCACCATGTTACTTAGGATGGTCTCGATCTCCTGATCTCGTGATCCTCTTGCCTTGGCCTCCCAAAGTGCTGGGTTTACAGGTGTGAGCCACCGTGCCTAGCCCAGGGAGCATTGTTCTGAAACGTACCTTGGATATGTTTAATCAGGCATGGTAACACATGCAGACATGGAAATGAGTGTAGTGAAGGAAGAAGGTAAAAGTCACAGATCCCTAGAAACAGGAGGCACAGCACACCAGGCAGGGCCATGTGGGCAAGCCCTGGGGTTGGTCAGGAGACAGAGGGGAGAGGGAAGAACATGGTCTAGAACTTTCATTGGGGGTTTTTATGGGAAGGAACAGGCAAGGCAGGGTAGGTACACTGAGTAAGCTTAAGATTTGATGATTTGCCTGGTGCGGTGACTCACGCCTGTAGTCCCAGCACTTTGGGAGTCTGAGGCAGGTGGATCACCTGAGGTCAGGAGTTCGAGACCAGCCTGGCCAACATGGCGAAACCCAGTCTCCACTAAAAATATGAAAAATTAGCTGGGTGCGGTGGCAGGTGCTGGTAATTCCAGCTACTTGCGAGGCTGAGGCAGGAGAATTGCTTGAACTTGGGAGGCGGAGGTTGCAGTGAGCAGAGATTGCGCCACTGTACTGTAGCCTGGACAACAAGAGGGAAACACCATCTAAAAAAAAAAAAAAAAAACAAAACTGGTTTGAGGCCAGGCGAGGTGGCTCATGCCTGTAATCCCAGCACTTTAGGAAGCCAAGGGGGAGCGCATCACTTGCAGTCAGGAGTTAGAGACCAGCCTGACTAACATGGTGAAACCCCGTCTCTACTAAAAATACGATCATTAGCCAGGTGTGGTGGCAGGCACCTGTAATCCCAGCTATTTGGGAGGCTGCGACAGGAGAACTACTTGATCCCAGGGGGTGGAGTTGAAGTGAGTTGAGATGATGCCACTGAACTCCAGCCTGGGCAACAGAGTGAGACTCTGTCTCACAAAAATAAAAATAAAAATGAAGATTTGATGATTTGAATAATTCTGGCAGTCTCTGAGTTATAGGGGTGATCCCTAGTTGTCCATACCTGACCCTGGGGTGATTTAGGGCAGGAGGAATATTGGCGTGGTGTGTGAGAGTTTGATAAAGGAGCTAGCTGGGGGTGTGGGCTCTGGATTGTTTGGTTTGTATATTAAACATATGCTCACAGCTGTGTTGTTTGCTCTCTCTCGGAATTAGCTACCCCTGGGAGGGGCAGTCTCTCCAGGATCAGTAAGCCTCCAAATGTCAAAGCTTCATAAAATTCAGAAAATTAAAAAAAAAAAACCTGATGAATACCAACAGGGCCCTGGCACGGTGGCTCACGTCTGTAATCTCAGCACTTTGGGAGGCCGAGGTGGGCGGATCATGAGGTCAGGAGTTTGAGACCAGCCTGACCAACATGATGAAACCCGGTCTCTACTAAAGATACAAAAAATTAGCCAGGTGTGGTGGCACGCGCCTATAATCTCAGCTACTCAGGAGGCTGAGGCAGGAGAATCACTTGAACCCAGGAGGCGGAGGTTGCAGTGAACCAAGATTGCACCACTGCACTCCAGCCTGGGTGACAGAGGGAGACTCTGGCTCCAAAAAAATAGAAGACTTGAGCAAAGGAGGGAATTTATTTATATAACTCTTGTGTTGGCCTTTAGGTTTCAGTGTGGTTGACAGTTGTGGGATGTGATATGTTTTGGGTCAGTAAGATGAGGAACAAGTGAACTACACCACAAACAACCACACAGGAAGGGGAAGTGTGTGTGTGTGTGTGTGTGTGTGTGTGTGTGTGTGTGTGTGTGTTGAGACGGAGTTTTGCTCTTGTTGTCCAGGCTGGAGTGCAATGGCACCATTTTGGCTCACTGTAACTTACACCTCCAGGGTTCAAGCGATTCTCCTGCCTCAGCCTCCCGAGCAGCTGGGATTACAGGCATGCACCACCATGCCCAGCTAATTTTTTTTGTATTTTTTAGTAGAGACAAGGTTTCACCATGTTGGTCAGGCTGGTCTTGAACCCCTGAGCTCAGGTGATCTGCCCACTTTGGCCTCCCAAAGGACTGGGATGACAGGCATGAGCCACCGCCCAGCCAAGAAGGGAAAGTTTTTGTTGTTGTCGTTTGGTTGGTTGGGGTTTTTTTTGTTGTTGGTTTTTGTTTTTGAGAGAGTCTCACACCGTCGCCCAGGCTGGAGTGCAGCGGTGCGATCTCAGCCTACTGCAGCCTCCGCCTTCCGGGTTCAAGCAGGAGGCACCGCACCTGACCAGGAAGGGGAAGTTTTAACTGGGCCAAAGGTGATGGGATACAACTGGGTTTCAGACAGCTTAGGTCAGGCCTAAAAATGGCTGCTGTGGCATCAACTAGAGTAAACAAATCTATGACAGAGATGGACAGAAACAGACTCCTGGTGATGTCCTCTCAGCACCTGGATCCAGCTAAAGATATACTGGTGCTAAAGATACACTTCAGGTGTGATGCATCTTCGCACCTGAAGATATACTCCTGCTGTACTTTTTTCAGCTGTGTGAGCAAATCTCTTTTTTAATTTTTTACTTTTTTTTTTTTTTTTTATTTTTTGAGACAGAGTTTCACTCTTGTTG
>NW_022445314.1:0-2860 GCF_009761245.1 Sapajus apella
GCAGAAACCCTACAAGCCAGAAGAGAATGGGGGCCAATATTCAACATCCTTAAAGAAAAGAACTTTCAACCCAGAATCTCCTATCCAGCCAAACTAAGCTTCATAAGTGAAGGAAAAATAAAATCCTTTGGGAACATGCAAGTACTCAGAGATTTCGTCACCACCAGGCCAGCTCCACAAGAGCTCCTGAAAGAGGTTCTACACATATAAAGGAACAACAAGTACCAGCTCAACTAAAGGACAAAACAGCCAGCTAGCACCAAAATGGCAGTATCAAATTCGCACATAACAATATTAACCCTAAATGTAAATGGACTAAATGCCCCAATCAAAAGACACAGACTGGCAAATTGGATAAAAAGACAAAACCCATCGGTGTGCTGTATCCAGGAAACCCATCTCACATGCAAGGATACACAAAGGCTCAAAATAAAGGGATGGAGGAAGATTTACCAAGCAAATGGAGAGCAAAAAAAAAGCAGGAGTTGCAATTCTCATCTCTGATAAATTAGACTTTAAAGCAACAAAGATCAAAAGAGACAAAGAGGGACATTACATAATGGTAAAAGGATCTATGTAACAAGAAGAGCTAACGATCCTAAATATATATGCACCCAATACAGGAGCACCCAGATACATAAGGCAAGTTCTTAATGACTTACAAAGAGACTTAGACTCCCACACAATTATAGTGGGAGACTTTAACACCCCATTGTCAATATTAGACAGATCAACCAGACAGAAAATTAACAAGGATATCCAGGACCTAAACTCAGACTTCAAACAAGCAAGCATAATAGACATTTACAGAACTCTCCACCCCAAAGCCACAGAATATGCATTCTTCTCAGCACCGCATCACACCTACTCTAAAATTGACCACATCATTGGGAGTAAATCACTCCTCAGCAAATGCAAAAGAATGGAAATCGTAACAAACAGTCTCTCAGACCACAGTGCAATCAAGTTAGAACTCAGAATTCAAAAACTAACCCAGAACCACACAGCTTCATGGAAACTGAACAACTTGCTCTTGAATGTTGACTGGATAAACAATGAAATGAAGACAGAAATAAAGATGTTCTTAGAAACCAATGAGAATGAAGACACAACATACCAGAATCTCTGGGACACATTTAAAGCAGTTTCTAGAGGAAAATATACAGCAATAACTGCCCACATGAGAAGCAAGGAGAGATCAAAAATTGACACTCTATCATCAAAACTGAAAGAGCTAAAGGAGCAAGATCAAAAAAACTCAAAGTCTAGCAGAAGACAAGAAATAGCTAAGATCAGAGCGGAACTGAAGGAGATAGAGACACAAAAAACCCTTCAAAAAATCAATAAATGCAGGAGCTGGTGTTTTGAAAAGATCAACAAAATAGACAGAGCACTAGCCAGATTAATAAAAAAGAAAAGAGAGAATAACCAAATTGATGCAATAAAAAACGATAAAGGGGATATCACCACAGATTCCACAGAAATTCAAACCATCATCAGAGATTATTACAAACAACTCTATGCACACAAACTAATAAACCTGGAAGAAATGGATAAATTCCTGGACACTTGCCTCCTCCCAAGCCTAAACCAGGAAGAAGCCGAAACCCTGAACAGACCCATAACAAGGTCTGAAATTGAGGCAGCAATTAAGAGCTTACCACCCAAAAAAAGCCCAGGTCCGTTGGGTTCACAGCCGAATTCTACCAGACATACAAAGAGGAGCTGGTACCATTCCTTCTGAAACTATTCCAAACAATACAAAAAGAGGGAATTCTTCCCAAATCATTTTATGACACCAACATCATCCTGATTCCAAAACCCGGCAGAGACTCAACAAGAAAAGAAAACTTTAGGCCAATATCCTTATGAACATAGATGCAAAAATCTTCAATAAAATACTGACAAGCCGATTGCAACAGCACATCAAAAAGTTTGTCCACCATGATCAAGTAGGCTTCATCCCGGGGATGCAAGTCTGGTTCAACATACGCAAGTCTATAAACGTAATTCACCACATAAACAGAGCCAAAGACAAAAACCACATGATTATCTCAATTGATGCAGAGAAGGCCTTTGACAAAATTCAACGGCCCTTTAGGCTAAAAACCCTCAATAAGCTAGGTATTGATGGAACGTATCTCAAAATAATAAAAGCTATTTATGACAAACCAACAGCCAATATCATCCTGAATGGGCAAAAACTGGAAGCTTTCCCCTTGAAATATGGTACCAGACAAGGATGCCCTCTCTCGACACTCCTATTCAATATAGTATTAGAAGTTCTACCCAGAGAAATCAGGTAAGAAAAAGAAATAAAGGGCATTCAAATAGGAAAGGAGGAAGTCAAATTGTCTCTATTTGCAGATGACATTATTGTATATCTAGAAATCGCCTCAGCCCCAAATCTCCTGAAACTGATAAGCAACTTCAGCAAACTCTCAGGATACAAAATCAATGTGCAAAAATCACAAGCATTCCTATACACCAATAACAGTCTTAAAAAGAGCCAAACCAAGAATGAACTGCCATTCACAATTGCCACAAAGAGAATAAAATACCTAGGAATACAACTAACAAGGAACATAAAGGACCTCTTCAAGGAGAACTACAAGCCACTGCTCAACGAAATAAGAGAGGACACAAACAGATGGAGAAACATTCCATGTTCATGGTTAGGAAGAATCAATATCGTGAAAATGGCCATACTGCCCAAAGTAATTTACAGATTCAATGCTATCCCCATCAAGCTACCAATGACCTTCTTCGCAGAACTGGAAAAAACCACCTTAAACTTCATATGGAACCAAAAGAGAGCCCGCATAGCCAAGTCAATTCTAAGCAAAAAGAACAAAGCGGG
>NW_022445315.1:0-2860 GCF_009761245.1 Sapajus apella
GGAGGTTGCGGTGAGCCGAGATCGCGCCATTGCACTCCAGCCTGGGTAACATGAGTGAAACTCTGTCTCAAAAAAATAAATAAATAAAAAATAAAAAAATAAAGTTGAAATAAAATAAAATAAAATAGTTAAAGGGCCCCAGATACATCACAACATACCTTGTAGGTAGGGTCCGGGCAGGAGTCTCATATCACATTTGTTCTGGGCCCAGCTATGCATCCCCACACCTTCTGAGAGCAGTGGCATGACAAAAGAGTAATGCCACCTTAGTATTAGGCCCAGTGACATGTCACAGTGATCCCTGTGGGCAAAACCTAGGAAGAAGAGAAAAGTCACTTAGCTAGGTGGTGAGCCCAGTAATACGTCACAATCCCTTCTGTGACCAGGGGGCAGGCAGAAGAGCCACATTACCTGTGTGATGGGTTTAGGGATATGTCACAATGTCCTCTGTAGGCAGGGCCTAGACAGTAGAGTTACCTCCCCTGGGTGTTAGACCCAGCAATATGTCAACATGGCCCACATGGGCAGGGCACAGGCAGAAGAGTCACATAACCTATGTGTGGGGCCCAGTGATATGACACAATGTCCCCTGTGGAAGAGCCAAGGCTAGAGAGAAGATTCACACCACCTGAGTACAAGACCCAGTGATGTCATAATGCTTGCTGTGGGAAGTGCCAAGGCAGTAGAATAGTCACATCACCTTGGTGTTGGGTTGAACGATATGTCACAATCCCTTCTGTTGGCTGGACTGAGGCAGGAGCATCAACTCACTCTGCTGTCAGGTAAAGTCATGGGTCATAATCACATTGTCAGAAATGTTCAGGGATGAGATTATATATCTGGACTGGAAAGAATCAACACATCAAAAATATGACCAGACTGTGCACGGTACCTCATAATCCCAGCACTTTGGGAGGCCAAGGTGGGAGGATACCTGGAGCTCAGGAATTTGAGACTATCCTGGGGGCTGGGTGCGGTGGCTCACGCCTATGATCCCAGCACTTTGGGAGGCCAAGGCGGGTGGATCACGAGGTCAAGAGATCAAGACCATCCTGGTCAACATGGTGAAACCCCGTCTCTACTAAAAATACAAAAATTAGCTGGGCATGGTGGCGCGCGCCTGTAGTCCCAGCTACTCGGGAGGCTGAGGCAGGATAATTGCTTGAACCCAGGAGGCAGAGGTTGTGGTGAGCCGAGATCGCGCCATTGCACTCCACCTGGCTAACAAGAGCAAAACTCTGCCTCAGAAAAAAAAAAGAGACTATCCTGGGGCCCGCATGGTGAGACAACGCCCACTATATTAAAAAATAAAAGTTTAAAATAAACATACACACACACACACACACACATATATATACATATATATATGCATATGATCAGAGCCTGAAAAACATAGCAAGACTAGATATCTACTAAAAAAAAAAAAGACAGAAAAAGATAGACAGATGTCTGATTGTTTAACAGATAGATAAAGAGAGAGAAAGAAAGAACCAATAACGGTGTCTCAGGCATGTAAGCTCAGTACTTTTAGAGGCCGAGGCCAGCAGATCACTTGATGTAGGAATTTGAGATCAGCCTGGGAAACATGATGGAATCCCATCTCTACAAAAATGATAAGTAAAATATACAAAACAAAGCACCAGCTGTGGTGGCACATGCCGTTAGTCCCAGCTACTGGGAAAGGGGTGTCTGAGATGGGAGCATCACCTAAGCCCAGGGAGATCGAGGTTGCAATGAACTATGATCACGCACCTGAACTTTAGCCTGAGTAAAATACATCTAAAACAACAGTAACTTCAGTGTACAGGAATGAGTGTATGAGTGTGTGTGTGTGTGTGTGCGTGTGACAGAGAGAGAGAGAGAGAGAGAGAGAACAACAAAAAGAAAAAAGAAAAAACAGAACTCGGCCGGGCGCGGTGGCTCAAGCCTGTAATCCCAGCACTTTGGGAGGCCGAGGCGGGTGGATCACGAGGTCAAGAGATCAAGACCATCCAGGTCAACATGGTGAAACCCCGTCTCTACTAAAACTACAAAAAATTAGCTGGGCATGGTGGCGCGTGACTGTAATCCTAGCCACTCAGGAGACTGAGGCAGAAGAATTGCCTGAACCCAGGAGGCGGAGGTTGCGGTGAGCCGAGATCACGCCATTGCACTCCAGCCTGGGTAACAAGAGCGAAACTCCGTCTCAAAAAAAAGAAAAAACAGAACTCAATGTACTGCAAAAACAAACTCAAAGTAGGGCTAGAAAAACACAAAAACAAGGCCGGGCGCGGTGGCTCACGCCTGTAATCCCAGCACTTTGGGAGGCCGAGGCGGGTGGATCACGAGGTCAACAGATCGAGACCATCCTGGTCAACATGGGGAAACCCCGTCTCTACTAAAAATACAAAAAATTAGCTGGGCATGGTGGCGCATGTCTGTAATCCCAGCTACTCAGGAGGCTGAGGCAGGAGAATTGCCTGAACCCAGGAGGCGGAGGTTGTGGTGAGCCGAGATCGTGCCATTACACTTCAGCCTGGGTAACAAGGGCGAAACTCCGTCTCAAACAAACAAACAAACAAAACCAACAACAACAATAACAAAAAAACCAAAAACAAAACCCAGAAAGATCTCCAGAGCCCCAGCTATTTGGGAGACCAAAATGGGAGGATTACCTGGGTGAGCTCAGGAAGGTGGAGGCCGCAGTGAGCCATCACTGAACTCTTCTGCTGGACCTAAGCAGTACTGCCTCGGTGAGAGCCATCTGGTCCACCTTAAACATTTCAAGTTGGCGACCAAGTCCTACACTCTTAGTCAACATCTGTAGACCTAGTGGCCAGAATGAGAAGCCAGCCAGTGGCTTTGGAGGCAGAAGCCCACC
>NW_022445316.1:0-2860 GCF_009761245.1 Sapajus apella
GCAGAAACCCTACAAGCCAGAAGAGAATGGGGGCCAATATTCAACATCCTTAAAGAAAAGAACTTTCAACCCAGAATCTCCTATCCAGCCAAACTAAGCTTCATAAGTGAAGGAAAAATAAAATCCTTTGGGAACATGCAAGTACTCAGAGATTTCGTCACCACCAGGCCAGCTCCACAAGAGCTCCTGAAAGAGGTTCTACACATATAAAGGAACAACAAGTACCAGCTCAACTAAAGGACAAAACAGCCAGCTAGCACCAAAATGGCAGTATCAAATTCGCACATAACAATATTAACCCTAAATGTAAATGGACTAAATGCCCCAATCAAAAGACACAGACTGGCAAATTGGATAAAAAGACAAAACCCATCGGTGTGCTGTATCCAGGAAACCCATCTCACATGCAAGGATACACAAAGGCTCAAAATAAAGGGATGGAGGAAGATTTACCAAGCAAATGGAGAGCAAAAAAAAAGCAGGAGTTGCAATTCTCATCTCTGATAAATTAGACTTTAAAGCAACAAAGATCAAAAGAGACAAAGAGGGACATTACATAATGGTAAAAGGATCTATGTAACAAGAAGAGCTAACGATCCTAAATATATATGCACCCAATACAGGAGCACCCAGATACATAAGGCAAGTTCTTAATGACTTACAAAGAGACTTAGACTCCCACACAATTATAGTGGGAGACTTTAACACCCCATTGTCAATATTAGACAGATCAACCAGACAGAAAATTAACAAGGATATCCAGGACCTAAACTCAGACTTCAAACAAGCAAGCATAATAGACATTTACAGAACTCTCCACCCCAAAGCCACAGAATATGCATTCTTCTCAGCACCGCATCACACCTACTCTAAAATTGACCACATCATTGGGAGTAAATCACTCCTCAGCAAATGCAAAAGAATGGAAATCGTAACAAACAGTCTCTCAGACCACAGTGCAATCAAGTTAGAACTCAGAATTCAAAAACTAACCCAGAACCACACAGCTTCATGGAAACTGAACAACTTGCTCTTGAATGTTGACTGGATAAACAATGAAATGAAGACAGAAATAAAGATGTTCTTAGAAACCAATGAGAATGAAGACACAACATACCAGAATCTCTGGGACACATTTAAAGCAGTTTCTAGAGGAAAATATACAGCAATAACTGCCCACATGAGAAGCAAGGAGAGATCAAAAATTGACACTCTATCATCAAAACTGAAAGAGCTAAAGGAGCAAGATCAAAAAAACTCAAAGTCTAGCAGAAGACAAGAAATAGCTAAGATCAGAGCGGAACTGAAGGAGATAGAGACACAAAAAACCCTTCAAAAAATCAATAAATGCAGGAGCTGGTGTTTTGAAAAGATCAACAAAATAGACAGAGCACTAGCCAGATTAATAAAAAAGAAAAGAGAGAATAACCAAATTGATGCAATAAAAAACGATAAAGGGGATATCACCACAGATTCCACAGAAATTCAAACCATCATCAGAGATTATTACAAACAACTCTATGCACACAAACTAATAAACCTGGAAGAAATGGATAAATTCCTGGACACTTGCCTCCTCCCAAGCCTAAACCAGGAAGAAGCCGAAACCCTGAACAGACCCATAACAAGGTCTGAAATTGAGGCAGCAATTAAGAGCTTACCACCCAAAAAAAGCCCAGGTCCGTTGGGTTCACAGCCGAATTCTACCAGACATACAAAGAGGAGCTGGTACCATTCCTTCTGAAACTATTCCAAACAATACAAAAAGAGGGAATTCTTCCCAAATCATTTTATGACACCAACATCATCCTGATTCCAAAACCCGGCAGAGACTCAACAAGAAAAGAAAACTTTAGGCCAATATCCTTATGAACATAGATGCAAAAATCTTCAATAAAATACTGACAAGCCGATTGCAACAGCACATCAAAAAGTTTGTCCACCATGATCAAGTAGGCTTCATCCCGGGGATGCAAGTCTGGTTCAACATACGCAAGTCTATAAACGTAATTCACCACATAAACAGAGCCAAAGACAAAAACCACATGATTATCTCAATTGATGCAGAGAAGGCCTTTGACAAAATTCAACGGCCCTTTAGGCTAAAAACCCTCAATAAGCTAGGTATTGATGGAACGTATCTCAAAATAATAAAAGCTATTTATGACAAACCAACAGCCAATATCATCCTGAATGGGCAAAAACTGGAAGCTTTCCCCTTGAAATATGGTACCAGACAAGGATGCCCTCTCTCGACACTCCTATTCAATATAGTATTAGAAGTTCTACCCAGAGAAATCAGGTAAGAAAAAGAAATAAAGGGCATTCAAATAGGAAAGGAGGAAGTCAAATTGTCTCTATTTGCAGATGACATTATTGTATATCTAGAAATCGCCTCAGCCCCAAATCTCCTGAAACTGATAAGCAACTTCAGCAAACTCTCAGGATACAAAATCAATGTGCAAAAATCACAAGCATTCCTATACACCAATAACAGTCTTAAAAAGAGCCAAACCAAGAATGAACTGCCATTCACAATTGCCACAAAGAGAATAAAATACCTAGGAATACAACTAACAAGGAACATAAAGGACCTCTTCAAGGAGAACTACAAGCCACTGCTCAACGAAATAAGAGAGGACACAAACAGATGGAGAAACATTCCATGTTCATGGTTAGGAAGAATCAATATCGTGAAAATGGCCATACTGCCCAAAGTAATTTACAGATTCAATGCTATCCCCATCAAGCTACCAATGACCTTCTTCGCAGAACTGGAAAAAACCACCTTAAACTTCATATGGAACCAAAAGAGAGCCCGCATAGCCAAGTCAATTCTAAGCAAAAAGAACAAAGCGGG
>NW_022445317.1:0-2858 GCF_009761245.1 Sapajus apella
TTTTTCTTTTTCGAGACAGAGTCTCACTCTGTTGCCCAGGCTGGACTGCAGCGGCACCATCACGCCTCAACGTCCTGCACTCAAGCGATCTCCCAGCTCAGCCTCCCTAGTAGCTGGGATTACAGGTACATGCCACCATGGCCAGTTACTTTTTTGTATTTTTTGTAGAGACTGGGTTTCACCATTTGGCCCAGGCTGGTCTTGAACTCCTGAGCTCAAGCAATTAATCTGTCTTGGCTTTCCAAAAGCCTGGAATTACAGGTGTGAGCCACTGCACCCAGCCTTTTTTTTTTTTTTTTGAGACAGAGTTTTGCTCTTGTTGCCCAGGCTAGAGTGCAATGGTGTGATCTCGGCTCACCACAACCTCTGCCTCCGGGGTTCAAGTGATTCTCCTGCCTCAGCCTCCCAAGTAGCTTGGCTAATTGGGAGGCATACGCCACCACACCTGGCTAATTTTGTACTTTTAGTAGAGATGGGGTTTTTTCAAGTTGGTCAGGCTGAACTCCTGACCTCAGGTGATTCATCCACTTTGGCCCCCCAAAGTGCTGAGATTACAGGCATGAGCCACCACACCCAGATTTTTTTTTTTTTTTTTTTTTGAGACAGAGTTTTGCTCTTGCCCAGGCTGGAGTGCAACGGCGCTATCTCAGCTGATTGCAACCTCCGCCTTCTGGGTACGAGCAATTCTCCTGCCTCAGTCTCTGGAGTAGCTGGAATTACAGGCACCTGCCATCTTGCCCAGCTAATTTTTTTTTTTTTTTTACATTTCACTGAAAACTTTTTATTGGCCTTTTGGATAGAAAAGGGAATTTATTTCCCAGGAAGAATGATCCCATCACGCTTCTGCTGGAACAACAGATGGCCTCCTCTTTGCTGATTCTGTGTTTGGCCCTAACGCAGCCTGTCCTGCGCTTCTTGTCTGTGATGCTGAAACCTACCCAGCACTACATAGAAGTCCAGGCCGTAGATACCAATGCTTGGGTCATATTTGATAGCCAGATCGACATGTTCCTGGATCCCAAAACCAAAGTTTCCAGTATTGGAGAAGTTATTTTTTCTTAACTCATACTCCTGCACCTTTAGACCCTTCTCCAAGATTTCTTCTGCCAAAAAAAAAAAAAAAAAATTTTTTTTCTGACTTGGTCCCTCGAACTGTGCAGTGGACAGCAATCTTTTCATTTTTCCGGATGCCAGAGGATCTGACAGTGTATCTAGCTTTGGAAAACACAGGAGCCTGCCTTGTGAGCTGCACCAACACCTTGGCTGCTCGGGTCAGTCTGTCTCCACTCTCCCCAACACAGATGTTGAGACAGAGCTTGTGGATGCCAAGTTCCACATAGGGTTCTCCTTTTCACCTTGATCCTGCACCATGATGGAGAACGGGAAGAGCATTTTTTTTTGTATTTTTAGTAGAGACGGGATTTCACCATAATGGCCAGGTTGGTCTCAAACACCTAACCTCAGGTGATCTATTCGCCTCAGCCTCCCAAAGTGCTGGGATTACAGGCGTGAGCCACTGTGCCCAGCCAGTATTCCTTTTTCAACATTATACGTGCAGCACCAATTCTGTTAAAAATATGTTGGCCGGGTGAGATGACTCATACCTGTAATCCCAGCACATTGGAAGGCCAGGGCTGGAGGATCACTTGAGCTCAGGAGTTCAAGACTAGCCTAGGCAACACAGCAAGATCCCATCTCCTTTTTTTTTTTTTTCTTTTTTTTTTTGAGACGCAGTTTCACTCTTATTGCTCGGGTTGAAGTGCAATGGCACCATCTTGGCTCACTGCAACCTCCACCTCCCGGGTTCAAGCAATTCTCCTGCCTCAGCCTCCTGAGTAGCTGGGATTATAGGCATGTGCCACCATGCCCAGCTAATTTTGTATTTTTAGTAGAGACAGGGTTTCTCCTTGTTGGTCAGGCTGGTCTCCAACTCCTGACCTCAGGTGATCCGCCTGCCTCAGCCTCCCAAAGTGTTGGGATTACAGGCGTGAGCCACTGCACCTGGTTCATTTCTTTTTTATCTAAAATAAAATAAAAATAAAAACAAGAGAAATGTAACACATAAACAGTTATTTAGGTACAATTAAATATGTGAAATTTCAAATATTCAGCCATTACCTTAAACTAGAAGGGCTTCCTCATAAAAAAAAAAAAAAAAATACTTAAAAAGTATTTAATCAAGCCAGGCATGGTGGCTCAGGCCTGTAATCTCAGCACTTTGGGAGGTCAGGGCAGGTGGATCACCTGAAGTCAGGAGTTAGAGACCAGCCTGACCAACATGGAGAAACCCCATCTTTACTAAAAATGCAAAACAATAGCTAGGCATGGTGGTGCATGCCTGAAATCCCAGTCACTTGGGAGGCTGGGGCAGGAGAGTAGCCTGAACCGAGGAGGTGGAGGTTGCAGTGAGCTGAGATCATGCCATTGCACTCCAGGCTAGGCAACAAAAGCAAAATTCCATCTTGGGGGGTGGGGGTAGGGGGCGGCGGGGGAAAAAGTACTTAATCAATATATATTGAATGAAAAACATGTGTTGGGGCCCAGCAATTTGGGTGGCTGAGGCAGGTGGATCACCAGAGATCAGGAGTTCGAGACCAGCCTGAACAATATGGTGAAACCCTGTCTCTATCAAAAATACAAAAATTAGCCAGGTGGTGGCATGCAGCTGTAATCCCAGCTATTTGGGAGGCTGAGGCAGGAAAATTGCTTGACCTCGGGAGGCGGAGTTTGCAGTGAGCTGAGATTTCATCTGCGCTCCAGCCTGGGCAACAGAGCAAGACACCATTTTCTTTTTTTCTTTTTTTTTTTTTTTAAAGATGGGGTTTCACCATGTTGGTCAGGCTGATCTTGAACTCCCG
>NW_022445318.1:0-2858 GCF_009761245.1 Sapajus apella
TGAGAAACCCTCTCTTTGGGAATCTGGAAAGAGATATTTCAGGTCATGTACAGGCTCTTAAGAGTTAGCGGTAAGATCGTGTTTAAAGCACAGGAGAAACGTCTGTTTGAAACTTCTCTGCTGTGTGTTCGTTCACCTTAGGAAGTTGCAACTATGATTAGATTCAGCAAGTTAGAATCGCGTTTCTTCTAAAAGCTGTGTTTGGATATTCCTGAGTGAATTGGAATATACGATGTAATGACAAATATCTGGCTCTAAAGCAAAAACTGAGCTATGTAGCAGAATGATTTTCAAGGTGCATACACACCTTACAGAGTTAAAAAGATGTGTGAATGTAGCAGTGGAGAAACCCTTTCTTTGGAGAATCTGGAAAGAAGTATTTCCAGCCATATAAACGCTCAGAAGAATTAGCGGTAAGATCGAATCTAAACCACAGGAGAATCCTCTGATTCAAACTTCTCTGCTGTGTCTTCTTTCAACTTAGGAAATTGCATCTATGATTCGATTCAGCGAGTTAGACACACGTTTCTTCTAAAAGCTGCGTTTGGATATTCCTGAGTCCTTGAGAGTATAGGATGTAATGAGAAATATCTGGCTCTAAAACAAAAACGGGGCTATGAAGCAGAATGCTTGTCAAGGTGTATACACACCTTACAGAGTTAAAAAGATGTGTGAATGTAGCAGTTGAGAAACCGTTTCTTTGAAGAGTTTGGAAAGAGATATTTCCAGCCATATACAGGCTCAGAAGAATTAGCAGAAAGATCGCGTTTAAACAACAGGAGAAACGTCTCTTTCATACTGCTCTTCTGTGTGTTCGTTCATATTAGGAAGTTGCATCTATGATTAGATTCAGCGAATGAGAAACACGTTTCTTCTAAAAGCTGCTTCTGGATATTCCTGAGTCAATTGGAGTATAGGATGTAATGAGAAATATCTGGCTCTAAAACAAAAACGGAGCTATGTAGCAGAATGATTGTCAAGGTGTTTATTCAGCTTACAGAGTTAAAGAGATGTGTGAATGTAGCAGTTGAGAAACCCTTTCTTTGGAGAATCTGGAGAGAGATATTTCCAGCCATATACTGGCTCATAAGAATTAGCAGTAAGATCGAATCTAAACAACAGGAGAAACGTCTGTTTCAAACTTCTCTGCTGTGTGTTAGTTCACCATAGGAAGTTGCATTTATGATTAGATTCAGCGAGTTAGAAACACGTTTCTTCTAAAAGCTGCGTTTGGATATTCCTGTGTGAATGGGAGTATAGGATATAATGAGAAATATCTGGCTATAAAACAAAAAGGGAGCTATGTATCAGAATTATTGTCAACGTGTACATTCAAGTTACAGACCTAAACAGACGTGTTAATATAGGAGTTCAGAAACCCTTTCTTTGGAGAATCTGGAAAGATATATTACCAAAGATATACAGGCTCACAAGAATTTGCGGTAAGATCGAATCTAAACCACAGAAGAAACGTGTGTTTCAAACTTCTCTGCTGTGTGTTCATTCACTTTAGGAAGTTGCATCTATGTTTAGATTCAGTGGGTTAGAAACACGTTTCTTCTAAAAGCTGCGTTTGTATATTCCTGAGTCAATGAGAGTATAGGATATAATGAGAAATATCTGGCTATAAAACAAAAACGTGGCTGTGTAGCAGAAAGACTGTCAAGACCTATATTCACCTTAAAGAGTTAAACAGATGTGTGAATGTATCAGTTGAGAAACCCTTTCTCTGGAGAGTTTGGGAACTGATATTTCCAGAAAGATACAGGCTCATACGAATTATGGGTGAGATCGAATCTAAACCACAGGAGAAACGTGTGTTTCAAACTTCTCTGCTGTGTGTTCGTTCACCTTAGGAAGTTGCATCTATGATTTCATTCAGCGAGTTAGAAACGCGTTTCTTCTAAAAGCTGCGTTTGGATATTCCTGAGTCCCTGGGAGTATAGGCAGTAATGCGAAATATCTGGCTCTAAAAGAAAAACGGAGCTTTGTAGCAGAATGATTGTCAGGGTTAGTATTCACCTTAGAGAGATAGACAGATGTGTTAATGTATAAGTTCGGAAAACCTTTCCTTGGAGAATCTGGAAAGAGATATCTGCAGCCATGTACAGGCTCCTAAGAATTACCGGTAAGATCGCGTCTAAACCACAGGTGAAACGTCTGTTTCAAATTTCTCTGCTGTGTCTTCGTTCAACTTAGGAAGTTGCATCTTTGTTTAGATTTAGCTGGTTAGAAACACGTTTCTTCTAAAAGCTGCGTTTGGATATTCCTGAGTGAATGGGAGTATAGAATGTAATGAAAAATATCTAGCTCTAAAACAAAAATGGAGCTATGTAGCAGAATGATGGTCCATGTGTATATTCAACTTACAGGGTTAAAGATATCTGTGAATGTAGTAGTTCAGAAACCCTTTCTTTGGAGAACCTGGAAAGAGATATTTCAAGCCACATACAGGCTCATAAGAATTAGTGGTAAGATCGAATCTAAACCACAGGAGAAACGTCTGTTTGAAACGTCTCTGCTTTGTGTTCATTCACCTTTGGGAGTTGCATCTATGATTACATTCAGCGAGTTAGAAACACGTTTCTCCTAAAAGCTGCGTTTGTATATTCCTGAGACATGGGATTATAGGATGTAAGGAGAAATATCTGGCTCTAAAACAAAAACGGAGCTATGTAGCAGAATGATTGTCAAGGTGTGTATTCAACTTAAAGATTTAAACAGATGTGTGAATGTAGCAGTTCCCTAACACTTTCTTTGGAGAATCTAAAAAGATATATTTCCAGCCATTTACAGGCTCGTAAGAATTACTGGTAAGATCGCGTCTAAACCACAGGAGAAAAGTCTGTTTCAAACTT
>NW_022445319.1:0-2858 GCF_009761245.1 Sapajus apella
CTGCTCCACTGTGTGTTCGTTCACCTTCGGAAGTTGCATCTATGCTTAGATTCTGCGAGTTAGAAACACGTTTCTCCAAAAAGCTGCATTTGGATGTTCCTGAGTGAATGGGAGTATAGGGTTTAATGAAACACATCTGTCTCTAAAACAAAAACGGAGCTATGTAGCAGAATGATTGTCAAGGTGTATATTAAACTTACAGAGTTAAACAATTTTGTGAATGTAGCAGTTCACTAACCCTTTCTTTGGAGAATCTGAAAAGAGATATTTCCAGCCATATACAGACGCTTAAGAAGTAGCTTTAGGATCGCATCTAAATCATCCGAGAAACGTCTCTTTCAAACTGCTCCACTGGGTTTTCGTTCAACTTCAGAAGTTTTATCTATGTTTAGGTTCTGCGAGGTAGAAACACGTTTCTCCAAAAAGCTGCGTTTTTATATTCCTGAGTGAATGGGAGTATAGGTTTTAATGAGAAATATCTGGCTCTAAAACAGAAACGGAGCTTTGTAGCAGAATCATTGTCAAGGTGTATATGAAACTTACAGAGTTAAACAATTGTGTGAATGTAGCAGTTCACTAACGCTTTCTTTGGAGAATCTGGAAAGAGATATTTCCAGCTATATACAGACTCTTTAGAATTAGCTTTAAGATCTCAAGTTAATCATACGAGAAACGTCTCTTTCAAACTGCTCCACTGTGTGTTCGTTCAACTACTTAAGTTGCATATATGTTTACATTCTGTGAGTTAGAAACACGTTTCTCCAAGAAGCAGCGTTTAGATATTCCTGAGTGAATGGGAGTATAGGTTTTAATGAGAAATATCTGGCTCTAAAACAGAAACGGAGCTATGTAGCAAAATCATTGTCAAGGAGTGTATGAAACTTACAGAGTTAAACGATTGTGTGAATGTAGCAGTTCACTAACCCTTTCTTTGGAGAATCTGGAAAGGGATATTTCCAGCCCTATACAGACTCTTAAAAATTAGCTTTAAGGTCGCATGTAAATCATACGAGAAACGTCTCTTTCCAACTGCCCCACTGTGTGTTCGTTCACCTTAGGAAGTTGCACTTAAGTTTAGATTCTGCGTGTTAGAAACACGTTTCTCCAAAAAGCTACGTTTGGATATTCCTGAGTGAATGGGAGTATAGGGTTTAATGAGAAATATCTGGCTCTAAAACAAAAACGGAGCTATGTAGCAGAATGACTGTCAAGGTGTATGTCCAATTTACAGATTTAAACAGATGTGTGAATGTAGCAGTTCAGAAACACTTTCTTTGAAGAATCTGGAAAGAGATAATTCCAGCTATATACAGGCTCATAAGATTTAGCGGTAAGATCGCGTCTAAACCACAGGAGAAACATCTCTTTCAAACTGCTCTGCTCTGTGTTCCTTAACCTTAGGAAGTTGCATCTATGTTTAGATTCAGCGAGTTCGAAACACGTTTCTTCTAAAAGCTGCGTTTAAATATTCCTTAGTGAATGGAGTATAGGGTGTATTGAGAAATATCTGGCTCTAAAACAAAAGCGGAGCTATGTAGCAGAATGAATGTCAAGATGTATATTAAACTTACAGAATTATACAATTGTGTGAATGTAGCAGTTCAGAAACCCTTTCTTTGGAGAATCTGGAAAAAGGTATTTCCAGCCATATACAGACTCTTAATAATTAGCTTTAAGATAGCATCTAAATCATACGAGAAACGTCTCTTTCAAACTGCTCTGCTCTGTGTTCGTTTACCTTAGGAAGTTGATCTATGTTTAGATTCAGCGAGTTAGAAACACGTTTGTTCTAAAATCTGCGTTTGGATATTCCTTAGTGAAGGGGATTACAGGGTGTAATGAGAAATATCGAGCTCTAAAACAAAAACGGAGCTATGTAGCAGAATGATAGTCAAAGTATGTATTCAACTTAGAGACTTAAACAGATATGGAAAGAGATATTTCCAGCCATATAAAGGCTCCTAAGAATTACCGGTATGATCGCGTCTAAACCACAGGAGAATCGTCTCTTTCAAACTGCTCTCTTATGTGTTCGTTCACCTTCGAAAGTTGCATCTATGTTTAGAGTCTGCTAGTTAGAAACACGTTTCTCCAAAGAGCTGCGTTTGGATATTCCGGAGTGAATGGGGGTATAGGGTTTAATGAGAAATATCTCGCTCTAAAACAAAAACGGAGCTATGTAGCAGAATGATTGTCAAGTTGTATGTTCAACTTACAGAGTTAAACAGATGTGTGAATGTAGCAGTTCAGAAGCACTTTCTATGGAGAATCTGGAAAGAGATAATTCCAGCGATACACAGGCTCATAAGAGTTAGCGGAAAGATCGCGTATAAACCACAGTAGAAAAGTCACTTTCAAAATGCTCTGCAGTGTTTGGTTCACATTAGGAAGTTGCATATATGTTTAGATTCAGCGATTTAGAAACAGGATTCTTCTAGAAGCTGAGTTTGGATATTCCTGGGTTATTTTGAGTATAGGGTGTAATGAGAAATATCTTGCTCTAAAACAAAAACGGAGCTACGTAGAAGAATGATTGTCAAGGTGTGTATTCAACTTACAGTGGTAGACAGGTGTGTGAATGTAGCAGTTCAGAAACCCTTTCCTTGGAAATCTTGAAAGAGATATTTCCAGCCATATACAGGCTTATAAGAATTAGCTTTAAAATCGCGTCTAAACCACAGGAGAAACGTCTCTTTCAAACTGCTCTGCTGTGTTTGGTTCACCTTAGGAAGTAGCATCTATGTTTAGATTCAGCGAGTTACAAACAGGTTTCCTCTAAAATCTGCGTTTGGATATTCCTTAGTGAATGGGAGTATAGGGTGTAATGAGAAATATCTGGCTCTAAAACAAAAACCGAG
>NW_022445320.1:0-455 GCF_009761245.1 Sapajus apella
TTAACCATTTGTGAAAGATCTGCCCCCAACACACCCCCACTTCACCCTCCACCCCTCACTGTTTCCAGGCAGAAGAAGCCTGTTGCACAGGCAGAACCTCTTGAAAAACTTCTACTAGTGCAGAGCAGAAGAAAAATACAGACTTGGAGCCCCCACGCAGGAGGCCCCCATCATATACACCCCAGATTCATAGACCCACCAACAGCTTGCACTCTCAGTGTGGAAAAGCTACAGGCACTCGTCATCAGGACAGCCCATGAGAGCAGCCATGGGGGTTAACCATGCAAAGCCACAGTTTCACTGTCCTAGTAGAGACTTTCCATTAGCCTTTGCCTCTGCCGCAGGCTACTCCCCCTTCCTACTACCCACCATTCTCTCACAACCTTACTACAAACTTATCCCTCCCCACCCTACCCACTCCTTTTTTCTTTTTTTTTTTTTTTTTTTTTTTGGGT
>NW_022445320.1:555-2857 GCF_009761245.1 Sapajus apella
CTCCGCCTCCTGGGTTCAGGCAATTCTCCTGCCCCAGCCTCCTGAGTCGCTGGGATTACAGGCACGCGCCACCATGCCCAGCTAATTTTTTGTATTTTTAGTAGAGGCGGGGTTTCACCATTTTGACCAGGATGGTCTCGATCTCTTGACCTCGTGATCCACCCGCCTCGGCCTCCCAAAGTGCTGGGATTACAGGCTTGAGCCACCGCGCCCGGCCCACTCCTTTTTTCTTTCATGCTCACCAACCTCCAGTCCATGATTGAATAACCTCCTACCAGACCCCACTTCCAACGTTTGGGAATACAATTCCACATGAGTTTTGGTTGGGAAACACAACAAATCGTATTATTCTGACCATGACACTCTGAATCTCATGTCATTCTCAGAGAACAAAATATAAACAAGTATTTTCAAATGTTTCCAAAAGTCTGAACTCATTTCAGCAGTAATTCAAATGTAAAAAGTTCAAAGTCTCATCCAAGACAAGGCTACAGTCCCTTCTGCCTGTGAATCCCTGAATTTAAAAGGGAGTTCTTGTTTTTCAAGATACAATGACAGTACATGCATGAGAAAGCTTGCTAAGGCAAAATGTGCAGCTCAATGGAAAAAAAAATTCCATTAAAGTAACACAAGGGGAAACAGGACCAATGTAAGTTCAAAAGCCAGAAGGTCAGTATTCATTCATCGTGAGAGTTCACTATCATGCAGACAGCATTAAGAAGATAGTGTTAACCATTTGTGCCCCACACCCTCACTTCCAAACCCCACTGTCCACGGTGATTAAATCACCTTCCAGCAAGCGCCTCCTTTAACATACCCCATATTACAATTTCACAAGAGTTTTGGCAGGGACAGAGGGCCAAATCATATTATTCTTCCCTTGGCCCACCAAATCTCATGTCCTCCTCACATTGTAAAATAAAATAAGGCCTTCTCTACAGTCCCCCAATGTCTTAACTCATTCCAGCATTTACTCAAATGTTCAAAACCCAAAGTCCCATCAGAGACAAGGCAGCAGTCTTCTCTGCCCCGAGCCTCTGAAATACAAAGCAAGTTAACTACTTACAAGGTACAGTGATTGTACAGGCATTGGGTTAGCATTCTCAGCCAAGAGAAAGAAATTTGCCAGAAAGAAGCACAAAACACAGTTGGGATTTTTAGACCCCATGCAAGTCAAAAACCCAGCCGACCAGTTATTTAATACTACAGCTCCAAAACCATCTTCTGAATCTATGTTTCGCATCCATAGCACAGGGTGGTATGAGGGCTGGGCTCCCAAGGCCTTCAGCAGCTCTGCACCTGTGGCTTTGCAGGGTTTAACCCCCACAGCTGCCCTCATGTGCTGAGCTGGTGTTAAGTGCCTGTAGCTTTTCAACACTGAGAGTGCACACTGTTGGTAGGTCTATGAAGCTGGAGTCTGGAGAATGGTGCCTTCCTGTGTGGGGCTCAACCCTATATTTTCCTTCCGTACTTTCCTAATAGAGATTTCTAATGAGGCTCTGCCTCTTGGAAAAGCTTCTGTCTGGACACCCAAATGTTTTCGTACATTCTCTGGAGTATTGGCGAAGGCTTCCAAGTCTCTAATCTTGTGCTCTGTGCACCTGCTGGCTTAACACTATGTGGAAGCCACCAAGGCTTGGAGCTTGCACCCTCTGAAGCAGTGATAAAAACTGTACCTGTGCATCTTTCAGCCATGGCTGGACCTGGAGCTGGAGCTGCGGGGATGCAGGCAGCAGTGTTCTGAGGCTGCACACAGTAGGAGGGCCATGGGGCTGGCCTTGGAAACCGCTCTTCTGTCCTGGGCCTCAGGGCCCGTTACTGCAAGGGCTGATGCAAAGGTCTCTGAAATGCCATCAATACCTTTTCCTCATTGTCTTGGCTATTAGCACTGGGCTCCATTTTAAGCATATTTCTGAAGGTGTCTTGAATTTTCCCCTTGAAACTTAGCTTTTCTTCTTGACCATTTGGCAAGTCTGCAAATTTTTCAAATGTTTAAGCTCTGCGTCTCATTTAAATAGCTACAGGAACTCAACACCAGCCCAGCCAATGACAGCAGCCATGGAAGCTAAACCCTTGCATAGCCACAGGTGCACTGCCCTAGTAGAGATTGTCCATGTGTGATATTCTGCTGGCCTAGAGCCAGAACCGGAGCAAAACTATTTTATAAAATGCAAAACTGTTTTTAGATAAGTTGAAATGGCTGCCCCATTCTCCTTACAATAACTACTGTCCTTGGCCTCTGTAAATAGAACTGTTAGTTTGTTCTTCAAAACTATGTAAAGCTGCTTACCTTTTCTTATCA
>NW_022445321.1:0-2857 GCF_009761245.1 Sapajus apella
ATGTGGCAGTATTTTCTCTTGCTTTCCACCATCCAGCATACAGAACTTTTGCAATTTATGCTATACGTAACCCTCAAAATGACCTTGAGAAGTTAAAAACCTTTGCAAGCTCAAAATTGGCTGCTCTAGGCTTCTTCTGGGAGACTCCAGAAGAGACTGCTCAGTGCTGTAGCTCAGTAGCTGGACTTTGCTGTCTCACAGTGCTAGCCTGGCTTTGGGGTTCAGTTTCTGGCTTAAGAAATGAGTCATTTCTGATATGGTATCTGCGTGAACATTTGCTGATTCTCTTCCCCTCCACGAACCATCTTGGATTTTTCTTTCTCTGAGCTACCTTTGAAGATTCTGGATTTTGTGGAAACTGCTTGCCACCTTTTTGAAAATATTTTGTACACTTGTGGTTGGGTTTACAACCTTAGTTACAGCTTATTGGTTTTAGGAGGTGGAGGTTGCTTAGAGCAGAGGTTGACCACCACTGCACTACAGCCTGGGCAACAGAGGTAGATTCCATCTGGAAAAAAAAAAAAGAAAAGAAAAGAAAAAGAAAAAAGCTTATTGGTTTCACCTGGAAAGTTGTTAGTAAAGTTTAAAAATCAGAAATATTGGCAGTTTGGCATGGCTAAAGTCAAATAATAAGAGAATTAAATAATTTTTTTTTTTTTTTTTGAGACAGAGTTTCGCTCTTGTTGCCCAGGCTGGAGTGCAATGGCGCGATCTCGGCTCACCGCAACCTCCGCTCACCACAACCTCCGCCTCCTGGGTTCAGGCAATTCTCCTGCCTCAGCCTCCTGAGTAGCTGGAATTACAGGCATGCACCACCATGCCCAGCTGATTTTTTTGTATTTTTAGTAGAGACAGGGTTTCACCATGTTGACCAGGATGGTCTCGATCTCTTGACCTCGTGATCCACCCGCCTCGGCCTCCCAAAGTGCTGGGATTACAGGCGTGAGCCATAAATAATTTTTTTAAAAAGAGCATCATGGTTAAAAGTCAGCTTAATTATTATTATTATTGTTATTTTAAGATGGAGTCTAGCTCAGTCATTCAGGCTGGAGTGCAGTGGTGTAATCTTGGCTCACTGCAACCTCCATCTCCCCGGAATAATACTCCTGCCTCAGCCTCCCAAGTAGCTGGGATTACAGGCACCTGACATCACACACAGCTAATTTTTGTATTTTTAGTAGAGACGGCTTTTCACCCTGTTGACCAGGCTGGTCTTGAACTCCTGAACTCAAGTGATTCACCTGCTTTGGCCTCCCAAAGTGATGGGTTTACAGACGTGAGCCACTGCACCTGGCCCAAAAGTCAGCTTAATTGATTGCAGATATTCACCTCTAAGAGCCTGGAACTCCTTGGAAAAAAACAGAGGAGGTGCCTCAATAGGCACTTTGGGAAAACGTCTGTTTTCCTCATGAAACCTCAAGAAATGGAAGTGGATAGATCCCTCTCAAAGTCTAAGGCTCTGTTCCATTTTGCATTGCATTATCTGATGGCTTTTACTTTCCAGGGTATCAGAAATTACTTCACATTATGAAAGAACTTAGATATGTAATAGCTGGTGGCAGCTATGAGGGTATACTCGGCTTTTTGCATATTTGAATCAGAGAAGTGTCCTCTTGGCCACCTAGAAGGTATGGAAATGTCTCCTCCCCACACTGAGAGGTAAGATGCCAATGGGTGATGGGCTGATTCCCTCTTTTGGGGATCCAGGTTCTAGTATAAAAATAGGAGTTTTAATTTGGGGGATCTGTTTTGCCTTCTGGCTTTGCCTACTTATCAGGCTGTAGACATTACGTGGCTTTTGGTTTCTTGTCCCTGTTTACCCAAGGGATCTGCCCTGAAGCCAGGGTGGTAATCCAATTAATAAACTGACAAATGAAAAATCTTACAGGTCAAGTTTACGTTTCACACAAATCTGTGTTTTGTGTGAAATGAAAGAGCTTTGATTAATTGGTTTAAAAATAGTAAGAGTTTAAAATTAAAGATTTTATTAGAAAAATAAAAACTGGTGTGTTTTAACTTACATAACTTTAGTAATCTTTGGGAAATAAAAATAATTTTACATGCTAGATATGTGAAAAAAGTAAAATGTGTTTTTGGCAAAAGATGACAAGAAGTCATGGGAACGTGGATTAGTTTTGGCCTAAATTACAGGGTTAAAGAATTGCTTTATGTTAGATAAAATAGAGCTGAAGGTCTAACCAAGTTGTGAAATGTTTATAAAAAATTAAGTCTTGTAGAAGAATTTCTGGGTGTTAACATAGCGACTAAAATTAAAGGGGTATTCAGTTTTTTTTAATAAATTGAACACGGGAATAAAATCACAAATGGTTTTCCTTAGAGCACTAATCTGCACTTTCACAAAAATTGCAGTGTTATAAAAGGATTATAGGACTTTTACCTTTTGGTAAAAACTGATTAAGACTAGATAGATCTGTCTATAAGGTTTTATTAAGAATTGGGTTTGACATCAATAATGCACTAATGCAAGGTCGAGACAGTGTTTTCCCATGAACAAGATTTTTCTATAATAATTTAAGGATGAAAGATTTTTGGCTGCCCTTTTGAATAAATTGTAGCAACAGGAAAAAAATAGATTGTTTAGAAAGGGAAGTCTTCCCTCTATTAATGAGTAAAGGTTTTTGTCTTCTTAAAAATTTTTAATTATCATTTTGGTTGATGAAGGACTTATAAAAACCTGGGATTTGATATTGGACAAACTTAAAAATCAATTTATAAATTATGTATTTTTCTTACATAAATATCTTTTAGATATTAGGTGCCCTAAAGTACAAAAATGGCATTTAGTTTATTTGGTATAAAAATCATACAGGAAGAATTGTCAGAAAGCATTGTCAGG
>NW_022445322.1:0-2857 GCF_009761245.1 Sapajus apella
GGGAGGGTGAAGGACCCGTGGCTGTCGGGGAAGGCTTCCAGGAACAGGGAGCGTTGGAACGCCCTGGAATGGCTGAAGCACCTGGACTTCAGCTCCCACAGCTGCCGTCAGCCACTGGAGGGCAGGGGCAGCGGCCAGGCTGCAGAGCAGAGCTGCGGCGTGCACACTCCCTAAGAGGCACGGAAGGCCCAGATGCAGCAGGGAGTCCCCAGGGTGGCTTGGCCCTCTCCCCACAGGCCCTTGGCTCAACAGGGAGCCCCACAGAGGGTTTTGGGTCTCTCCTGATGGGTTCTTGGCTCAGCTGGGGAGCTGCCCCTGGGGAGCCCGGCCCCCAGCCCTAGGTCCCACGTCCTTCATGGTGGAGCCCGGGTGGGAGTGCCTGAGCTGGGGGCGCATTGCACCAGTGCTGGAGTGGGCTGACATGTTGTCAGATTTGCCCAGGGGTGGCGGGGCTTCCCCACATTCCCCAGAGCTAACTGTCTCCTCAAGGCCAGCCCTCTAGGCCTCAGCATGGCTGTGGCCCCAGGGCTCACTGGAGTCATTGTCCCCATCCCTGCCAGGGACTCTAAGGAAGCCTCCTCCTCCTCCCATGCTAGTCTGGCCCAGCTTACCGGGAGGCTTGTCACAGTGTGGCCAGGGCCACTGTGTCCCATCGCTGGGACATGCTTATTCCTGGGCTCACTGGAAGGGGATCTGGTGCGGAGGGGGTGGCTGCTGGGGAGGGGTCAAGGGCCTGCAGTTTTAACCCAGGTTACCCAGGTGGTTCTGAAGCCCCCGAATGTTGAGGACCCCCACTTTGACTCCCTCCTGTGAGTGAGCCAGGGCCCTTCCCACACGGAGCCTCGCCTGTAGGGGAGGCTGTGCAATCAGGCTGCGGTGGTCTCCAGCAAACCCCTTTGCGCAGCTCCGATGCCTGGGGACATTGGAGGGGGTGAGTGTGGGGAGTGGCTGTTGGGAACTGAGAACAGTTGTCACCTCTAAGAAGGGTTGGGGATGGTGGGCCTCAAGCTCCTAGCAAGGACCAGGGCTAGAACTAAGGAACTTTAAATACGAGGCTGCAAGTGGCTGGGTGGGTGATGCCTGAGTTCAGGGGCCTGGCAGGTGCGTAGACCCCTCTGCGGGATAGAGGGCACTGTAGGGAGAGCAGTGTGGGCCTGGGCTGAGGACCTCTGGGGCCGCTTCTGGCTGGCCTTTCTGGCTCGAGCGTGCCTCTGCCCTGGGGTGCCCAGTGTGTGCAGGCGAGGGAGATGGGATGGCATGGGCACTGGCAGATACTGGATGGAGAATGGTGCCAGCCACTTCCTATATCCCCTTGTGTGATTTTCAACCACCTTCTAGGAGGGCATCTGCCCCCATCTAACAGGTGAGGAAGGAGCCTGTGGCCTGTGCAGCGGGCCCATTCCAGAATAAGGTGTGACAGGGCAGGAGGTGGCCCAGAGACCACCCGCACCCAGGCTCTGAGTGCGCCTGTCCCTCCCTGCCATGCCTGCCTCCCTGGCCACCATGTGTGCCAGCCCCAGGCAACTGGTCTTCCCGCTCAGGTCTGGGGTTGGGGAGCCATGCCCTTTGGGTGGTGCATGGTGCAGGGCTGGGCTTGCCCTTGTCCATGACGCTGGTGCCCACAAGCTTCCTGGCCATGGGGTGGTGAGTAGCCTGTGTCCCGGCATGGAGGGACACTCTTGGGCCTGCATGGCGAGGTGCCACCTGCCGGGGCAGGACAGCGAAGGGATAGTCGCTCTCTGGCGGATGACCCTCTCCTCGGCGCATGGCGGGTATTGCTGCCTGGGCTTCGCTGACTTATCTGAGACGGGAAGGGGTGTTGCTGGGGCAGGGTGGGGGCACTGGGGAGAGATGCTGGCCGCCCGCTGGTGGGAGACACCTAGAGGTGTGCACGGTGTCCTGAGGGTGCTTTCTTCAGAGACGGCGGTTAAGGGCAAAGCAGTGACCTCCCTGTTCTGGGTTCCTCAGACAGGGCAGGACCTAAAGGAAAGTTGACAGCTGGGATGGGCCCATGGCAGGGATTGGGGCCTTGGCCCTCTGGCTCCAGGAAGTGAGTCCACTTGGCTGGGGCTCTCTGATGTTTCTGCTTGGCCATGTGGACTGCTCCATGCCTTGTCCCCTGAGCTGTGGGACAGCTGGGTGTTCTCAGGACTGAGGGTCTTGGGTATCTCCTGATGGGCCCTCGGCTCAGCTATGGAGGTGCATCTGGGGAGCCCTGAGTGGGGAGCGTGTGTGCGTGGATGTGCGTCTGCTCTGTGCATGTGTGTGTGTGTGTGTGTGTGTGCGTGCGTGTGTGTGTGTACACGTGCGTGCCTGCCCCTGCAGCGTCCGCCTGGGGTGAGGGCTCCCAGCCTAACACTAACTGCTTCCTCCTCTGCTGCTGCTGCCAAGTTTGAGGCCCCGGGGCATTTCTTGGAACAGGCCGGTCTGCTGGACCTGGACTTTGACCCCCTTCCGCCCGTGACCAGCCCTGTGAAGGCGCCCACGCCCTCTGGTCAGGTTGGTTGTGCCCACCACTGCCCATGGGCCCACCAGCCTCCAGGTGCCTGACCCTGGACTCATGCAGCCCACTGGCCACATGGCCCCATCTAGGCCTGGGTGACTGCCCCTCCTCTGCCACCTCAGCCCTCGCCCCTCATCACGTCCTGGTTGTAGGGCAGGGAGCAGCCCTGGGCAGCTGGGAGAACTCTCAAGAGACAGTCCCTGACCACTTCCTGGCAGCTTTGTGCTCATTTTGCATCCTGGCCTGGGGCCTTGAAGCCCCCTAGAGGTCTCCGGGCTCTGCCACCTGCACACCTTGGAGTCTAGCGGGCTGTGAGCCACCCCCAGGACCAGTGGGTGTCGGGTCCCTGGGGAC
>NW_022445323.1:0-2857 GCF_009761245.1 Sapajus apella
TGAGGCAGGGTGGAGCACTGCCTCACCTAGGAAGTGCAACTGGCTGGAGGACCCCTCCCCTACCCTACAGAGGCCATTGGGGGACTTATCCAGCCACTCTTGCACTTTGGCTCAGATACTGCACTTCTCCCATGGTCTTTATATCCCACACCAGGAGATTTTAGCTGGGCCAACAAGCACTGTGGCTTACCAGCACAAATCTGAGGGGCCATTTCAGCCAGTGCTGTGGGTTTTTAGCACAAATCTCTGTGGCCGTTTTGGCTGGCACCTGGAATTCCTGCAAGACAGAGCCTCCCACTCCCCAGAAAAAAAGGGGAGTTGAAGGTAGGGAGCCAAGTGACCTGACATGGCAGGTCCCCCCACAACAAAGACCAGCCAACTGAAGCCCTCTGACATGTGAGTTTTACAGTCAGCACAGCAGTTCGACCTCCACCTGGAAGGATGGAGCTCTTTGGGGGGAAGGGCATCCGCTGATGCCAAGGCACTTCTAACCTTACTTGTGTAAACAAAAGCAAAGTTTACACAGCATCTGGACTGAGCCCACAGCAGCTCAGCAGTGCCTCTACAGGCCAACAGTGACTAGACTCCCTCCTTGCTGAGCAGGATGCCTCTGACAAAAAGGCAGCAGCACATCAGAGACTTATAAATAAAACCCCAACTTCCAGGGGCAGAGCACCTGGGAAAGGGGTGGCTGTGAGTTCTGCTGCAGCAGACTTAAATGTACCTGCCCAGCAGCTCTAAAGGGGGCAACGGAGCTACCAGGAAAACACTTGAGCTCAGATAAGGGACAGACTGACTCCCCAAGTGGCTCCCTGACCCCCATATGTCCAAAAAGATACCTCATAGCGGAGAGCTCTGGCTGGCATCTGGTGAGTACCCTTCTGGGATGAAGCTACGAGAGGAAAGAACGGGCAGCAATCCTTGCTGTTCTGCAGCCCCACAGGCGATTCCCTGGCAAACACAGTCTCCAGTGGACCTCCAGCAGCCCTACAGCAGAGAGGCCTGTTAGAAGAAAAACTGAAAAAAAAAAAAAAAAAAAAAAAAAAAAAAAAAAAAAAAAAAAAAAAAGAAGGCACTGGTCAGTAGCACAATGGAAAAAAAAAAAGAAGAGAGAGAGATGAAGAAATAGCTTCAACATCAACAGAAAGAATGTCCACTCAGAGATCCCATCCAAAAGTCACCAACTTCAAAAACCAACAGTAGAAAAATCTACAATGATTGGAAGAAACCAGCACAAAAAGGATGAAATCACCACAGACCAGAATGCCTCTCCTCCTCCAAGGGATCAGAACTCCTCACCAGCAAGGGAACAAAACTGGATGGAGAATGAATTTGATGAATTGACAGAAGCAGGCTTCAGAAGATGGGTAATAACAAACTTCTCTGAGCTAAAGGAACATGTTCTAACCTAATGCAAAGAAAGTGAAAACTTGAAAAAAGGTTTGACGAAATGCTAACCAGAATAACCAGCTTAGAGAAGAACATAAATGACTTGCTGGAGCTGCAAAACACAGAAGGAGAACATTGGGAGAAATGCCTCATGTAGGTGATAAAGGGATGGAGTCAGCAAACCACCATGGCATGTGTGTACCTATGCAACAATCCTGCAAGGTCTGCACATGCACTTCAGAACTTCATAAAAACAAAACAAACAAAAAGAAACTCCTGACCCCGGGAAGAGAAATCATAGGAAAAGTGAAGAGAAATAGATCATGAACCCCAAGTATGCAGTTTGAGAATACATTGTCCCTTACTTTCAGGGGAATAAAAATGCACAGTAATCTAAGTAAGGTTTATTGGTCCCCAACTAGTAGACTTCCTCCCTGGAAGCTTTCCTGAGAGCCAAATTTCAACTTGGGGTACTAATTCCCTGAGTCTAGTCTTATAAAGAAATTCTTTCTAATCCTATGTTGGAAAGACATGGAAGAACAAGGGGCATAATTAATAAAATTTGAATTTGGATTTATTTCCTAATGAAGTATTAAAGACAAACAATTTCGAGGTAACTAGAGCTTAGTTTTACTGAGCTTTTCTAAGCATTATAATATGTTACAAGATCGTGAGTTGTTAAATTAGAATGAATAATTTAGTTCCTCTGAGTTAAGTGCTTCAGAAGATATAAGAATGAATATATTTAACATCAACAGTCTCCACTTCTGAGATATGTGTAATCTTTACAAATATGCATAACATACATGAAATATTATATAGAGAAATGTTACAGTACACAATTAAATGCTAAATTAAAAGTGATATAGAAAATAAATACTATCAATCCTTACCTAAATATATATTTTCTTCAGAATTTGAACATTGTTAAAGTGTGTTCTATAATCTCCTGTTGAATTGGAACATTTGATGGCAATATAATTATGTGAATATCACAACTACTGGATCTATTCTGTGTATTTTTATGTATTGTGTATGATGTTTATAAATAAAAAATGTTCTCTAACTTGCTTCAAAATAATGAGTGCTTAAATCAAATTATTATTTTCAGAAAGATAAAAACGATAATGCCTTTTAGTTCACATGACTTAAGTAATATTTGAGAAATAAAGGCAGTTTTAAAGTTTATTGGTAAAATAAAGACATTAGGTCTAAATTAGGCAGGTCGGATATTAGGTTTGTTTGTAAAATGCTTTAAAGTAATAAACTGCTTCTTTTTGCTTTTAAAATCTGTTCAACTTACCTGCTTTGGAGTCATTAGATTCTAGGTAAGGTCTGGGAACATGTAGAGTTAGCCGTGCCCCCTGGCTATGCTTGAAAGAGTCAGACTTTATCTGCACTTGTGTCTGGTGTCCTAGGCTCCATACCTAGTACAAAATTAAAATCACCTACCTGCCAGGTTTTTCAC
>NW_022445324.1:0-2857 GCF_009761245.1 Sapajus apella
CAATGAGAAATATCTTGCTCTAAAACAAAAACGCAGCTATCTAGCAGAATGGTTCTTAAGCTGTAGGCTGAACTTACAGAGTTAAATGGATGCGTGAGTGCAGCAGTTCAGAAACCTTTTCTTTGGAGAATCTCCAAACAGATATTTCCAGCCGTATACAAGCATATAAGAAATAGCAGTAAGACTGCGTTTAAAACACAGGAGAATCGTCTATTTCAAACTGCTCTGCGTTTTGTTCGTTCACCTTAGGAAGTTGCATCTCTGTTTAGATTCAGCGAGTTAGAAACACGTTTCTTTAAAGTCTGCGTTTGGGTATTCCAGAATGAATGAGAACGTAGGGTGTAATGAGATATATCTTGATGTAAAACAAAAACGCAGCTATCTAGCAGAATGGTTGTCAAGCTGTAAAATCAACTTACAGTGTTAAACTGATGTGTGTGTGCAGCAGTTCACAAATCTCTTCTTTGGAGAGTCCGGGAACAGACATTTGCAGCCATATACAGGCATATAGGAACTAGCAGTAAGACTACGTTTAAAACATAGGAGCAACCTCTAGTTCAAACTGCTCTGCTTTGTGTTCGTTCACCTTAGGAAGTTGCTTCTATGTTTACATTCAGCGCGTTAGAAACACGTTTCTTCTAAAAGCTGCATTTGGATATTCCAGAGTTACGGAGACTCTAGGCTGTAATGAGAAATATCTTGTTCTAAAACAAAAACGCAGCTATCTAGCAAAATGGTTTTCACGATGTACAATCTTCTTACAGAGTTAAACTGATGTGTGTGTGCAATAGTTCACAAATCCTTTCGTTGGAGAATCTGGAAACAGATATTTGCATCTATATACAGGCTTATAAGAACTAGAAGTAAGGCTGCATTTAAAACACAGGAGAAACGTCTAGTTCAAACTGCTCGGCTTTGTGTTCGTTCACCTTAGGAAGTTGCATCTATGTTTAGATTCAGCGAGTTAGAAACACATTTCTTCTAAAAGCTGCGTTTGGATATTCCAGAATGACTGAGACTAAAGGCCGTAATGAGAAACATCTTGCTCTAAAACAGAAACGCAGCTATCTATCAGAATGGTTGTCAAGCTGTACAATCTTTGTGTTCGTTCCCCTTAGGAAGTTGCATCTATGTTCAGATTCAGTGATTTAGAAACACGTTTCTTCCAAAAGCTGTGTTTGGATATTCCACAGTGAACTTGAGTATAGGATCTAATGAGAAATACCTTGCTCTAAAACAAAACCGCCGCTATTTAGCAGAATGGTTGTCAAGCTGTACAATGAAATTACAGAGTTAAAGTGATGTGTGCGTGCAGCAGTTCAGAAATCCTTTCTTTGGAGAATCTGGAAACTGATATTTCCAGCCATATACAGGCTTATATGAACTAGCAATAAAACTGCATTTAAAACACAGGAGAAACGTGTATTTCAAACTGCTCTGCTTTGCGTTCGTTCACCTTAGGAAGAGGAATCTATGTTTAGATTCAGCCGTTTGGAAGCACGTTTCTTCCAAAAGCTGCGTTAGGATATTCTTGACAGAATGAGACTGTCGACCGTAATGAGAAATACGTTGTTCTAAAACAAAAACGCAACTATCTAGCAGAATGGTTGTCAGGCTGTACAGTCACCTTACAAGCTTAAATTGATGTGTGTGTGCAGAGGTTCAGTAATGTTTTCTTTGGAGAATCTGGAAGCAGATATTTCCAGCCATATACTGACATATGTGAACTAGCACTAAGACTGCATTTAAAACACAGGAGAAAGGTCTAGTTCAAACTGCTCTGTTTTGTGTTCGTTCACCTTAGGAAGTAGCATCTATGTTTATATTCAGCCAGTTAGAAACACCCTTCTTCTAAAAGCTGTGTTTGGATATTCTAGAGTGAATGAGACTGTAGACTGTAATGAGAAATACATTATTCTAAAACAAAAACGCAACTATCTAGCAGAATGGTTGTTAAGCTGTACAATCAAATTACAGAGTTAAACTGACGTGTGTGCAGCAATTCAGATATCCTTTCTTTGTAGAATCTAGAAACAGATATTTCCAGATATACAGGCATATAGGACGTAGCAGTAAGACTGCATTTAAATACAGGAGAAAGGTCTATTCCAAACTACTCCGCTTTGTGTTCTTTCACCTTAGGAAATTGCATCTATGTTTATATTCAGCGAGTTAGAAACACGTTTCTTCTAAATGCTACGTTTGGATATTCCAGAGTGAATGAGACTGTAGACTGTAAGAGAAATATCTTGCTATAAAACAAAAATGAAGCTATATAGCAGAATGGTTCACAAGTTGTACAATCAACTTACAGAGTTAAACTGAGGTATGTCTGCAGAGGTTCAGATATCTTTTCTTTGGGGAATCTGGAAGCAGATATTTCCAGCCATATACAGGCATATATGAACTAGCAGTAAGACTGCGTTTAAAAACAGGAGAAATTTCTAGTTCAAACATCTCTGCTTTGTGTTCATTCACCTTTGGAAGTTACAACTATGTTTAGATTCAGCGAGTAAGAAACACGTTTCTTCTAAAAGCTGCGTTTGGATATTCCAGAGTGACTGAGACTAAAGGCTGTAATGAAAAATATCTTGCTCTAAAACAAAAACGCAGCTATCTAGCAGAATTTTTGTCAAGCTGTACAATCAACTTACAGAGTTAAACTGATGTGTGTGTGCAGTAGTTCAGAAACCATTTCTTTGTAGAACGTGGAAGCAGACATTTAAAGCAATATACAGGAATAGAAGAACTAGCACTAAGACTGCCTTTAAAACACAGGAGAAACGCCTAGTTCAAACTGCTCTGCTTCGGTGTTCCTTCACCTTAGGAAGTTGCATCTATGTTTAGATTCAGCGAG
>NW_022445325.1:0-2857 GCF_009761245.1 Sapajus apella
CCAGGGTTACACAGCTCCTAGGGGCCATCTGAGCCCAGGCCATCAGGTGTCTGCCCCTTGCTCTTGGTCACTGAGCTCAGCTGCCTTCTTGAATTGCCACCTCTCATTAGAGTAACATCCCCAATGCAATCAGCCTGTTGTGTGTTGTAAGTGCCCACCACACTGCAGGACACCTCCTTCTAAGCCCAACTTTGACTCTGTCTCCCCTAGACAGCTGGGGAACACAAGTGTAACCCGGGAAACATGAGCACTGGCCCATGGTCTCCTGCCAGGAGCATATCAACAGTGGTCTCCACTTTGAATGTGGTTTTCTCATGCTCATGACTCATGGATACAACAAGAGATCATGAAAGATTCAAACACAGGATATGCCAGAAAAGTGACCTAGGGACAAGGAAACCTCCTGCCCATCCCCAGGAGCATCTAAATCAGCCTCTGGCCAACAGCAGGTGGAGCCTCAGTCATCACCCCCTGCCAGCTTCTCCACTGAAAGTGCTGTGGACTTGAAGCCATCAGGAGATTTGGAGTGGTTGTGGTTTATACAGCAGGGCCTGAGTCTTGGTGAGGAAGGGTAGGAGCAGGGAGCTGCCACTCAGAGCTGGGTCAGCCTCTGACCCTTCTCAGCCAGGCCTGAGTCCAGGCTGCTCGGACAGCTGTTCTGGTCAATAGGTACTGAGACCCTGGCAGCTCGTCAGCTTCACTCCCTGAGCTGTCCAAGCACCAGCCCCACAGGCCACTTCTTCACTTAATGTCACTTAATGAATCTTAACTGCCCAGCAGCCTGGTTTGGTCGGTTGAAGATGAATGTGATTCTAAGTCCAACTGTCACAGGGGCAGTTGGCTGGGAATGTCCTGCATTCCAAATCAGTTGGGAGTCAAGGAGGCTACTGGTCATTCAGAGAGGTCACCCGACCACAGGGAAGTTCTTCCCACAAGGCAGCTACAGGGCCAAGTGAGGGCAAGACAGACATAAATTTGGATCTCAAGCCTTAGGCAGGGCTTCCTTTGGGGAAAAGTCTTGCATTTTGGGTGAGGGGTTGAAAGGTCAGGAGTTCGAGACCAGCCTGGCCAACATGATGAAACCCTGCCTCTACTAAACATACAAAAAATTAGCTAGGTGTGGTGGCACGTGCCTGTAATTCCAGTTCCTCGGGAGGCTGAAACAGCAAAATCGCTGGAACCTAGGAGGCAAAGGTTGCAGTGAGCGGAGATCACACCATTGCACTCCGGCTTGGGTGACAGGGCAAGACTCCATCTCAAAGAAAAAATAAATAAATAGGTGGAAAATAAACAGTTCCGTTTACCAGGAACATGCTTTGCAGAAGAAAATGTCATAATGACTCCGGACCAGGGAGGCATCCTCAAACCCAGCTCTAAGACGGCAGTTAAGGCACGGCGGGGAAGGGACGCCAGCTTTGCAGCCAGGCAACTCTGAGATCTGCCCCTTCCTTACTGTGTGACCTCGGGTGGTTTACTTAACGTCTCCAGGCCCCTAATCTTCCTCATCTATAAATGGACGTAGTAATACCCAGCTTATAGGGTCATGGGGAAGATAAAAATGTGAAACTTTATATAAAGAACTTAGCACAGTACTTGGAATGTTAATAGAATGGAAAAAATTATTGTTATGATCATAAGTTGCACTACTTTTTATTTTTATTATTCATTTATATTTTGAGAGGGAATCTTGCTCTGTCGCCCAGGCTGGAGCATAGTTGCTCACTCTCGGCTCACTGCAACCTCCATCCACATCTTGGGTTCAAGCAATTCTCCTGCCTCAGCCTCCCAAGTAGCTGGCACTGTAGGCAGGAACCACCACACCCAAATAATTTTTTTTGTATTTTTAGTAGAGATGTGGTTTCACCATGTTGGCCAGGCCGGTCTTGAACTCCTGACCTCAAGTGATCCTCCCACCTCAGCCTCACAAGGAGGTGGGATTACAGGTGTAAGCCACTTGTCCAGCGCATTTTTTTAAAACAATTTCAGGCCAGGTGTGGCGGCTCATGCTTGTAATTCCAGCACTGTGGGAGGCCTAGGTGGACAGATCACTTGAAGTCAGGAGTTCGAGACCAGCCTGGACAACATGGTGAAACCCCATCTAAAACAGAAACAAAAAAGGTCTGGTGGTGTGCACCTGTGATTCCAGCTACTAGAGGGGCTGATGGGGTAGGGTCACTTGAGCCATGATTGCAACACTGTACCCCAGCCCGGGTGACAGAGTGAGGCCCTGTCTCAAAACACATACACACACACACACACACACACACACACACACACACACACACATACACACGCGCACACCAAATTTTTCCACCTGTGTAATTTTATTTGATGAAAGTTATATATGGCTGGGCATGATGGCTCACACCTATAATACCAGCACTTTGGTAGGCCGAGGCGGGCGGATCACCTAAGGTCAAGAGATCAAGACCAACATGGCCAACATGGTAAAACTCCATCTCTACTTAAAAAAAAGCAAAAAAAAATCAGCCAGGCCTGCTGGTGCACTCCTGTAGTCCCAGCTACCAGGGAGGCTGAGGCAGGAGAGTAGCTGGAGCCCAAGAGGTGGGCGTTGCAGTGAGCTGAGATCTTGCCACTGTACTCCTGCCTGGGCCACAGAGTGAGACTCCATCTCAAAAAAATAAACAAATTGGTCGGGCATGGTGGCTCACGCCGGTAATCCCAACACTTTGTGAGGCCAAGGCAGGTGGGTCACCTGAGGTCGAGCTTTCAAGACCAGCATGACAAACATGGAGAAAACCTGTCTCTACTAAAAATTCAAAAATTAGCTGGGCATGGTGACATGTGCCTGTAATCCCAGCTACTTGGGAGGCTGAGGGCAGGAGAATGGCTTGAA
>NW_022445326.1:0-2856 GCF_009761245.1 Sapajus apella
CATTCACAGTGTTTAATGATGCCTTCTGGTGCGTATTTGGTGGCATCTCACCCATCTTCACTCCCTGAAGTGGCTGCTCCTTCTCACCTGTCTGCTGAGATGGGCGTGTCCTCAGAAGGTTTCACCTCACGTACCCCTTGCCATTATCTGCATCCTCTCATCAGAGCCACATTTTCGCACCAATTTTTTCTCTCAAGTAATTGCCATGTCCTTCTCAGTGGCAGTTGCCCCCCATATGATCCTAAGGGTCAAGGAAATTTAGGTGATCTCTAAGGCACTACCTTCTTTAATGAGCTTTTCTGCTTTAAGATATAATTATCTGGAAAGAGATGTAATTATCCTTGATTTTACAAATAATATGGGTTGGTTTTACTATCCAGCCCAAAATGTGACAGGTGGGGTGGCAGAAACAGTTCTCTCCATGCAAGCAGCCATCACGCTTACCCATCTCTACCAAACAACACCTTCACTCTCCTAATTTTTTATTTATTTTTATTTTTATTAATTTATTTTTTATTAAAGACGGGATTTCACCATGTTGGTCAGGCTGGTCTTGAACTCCCGACCTCAGGAGATCTGCTGGCCTTGGCCTCCAAAGCGCTTGGATTACAGGCATGAGCCACTGCGCCCAGCCCCCACTCTCCTAATTAACCAGGGAGGAGAGGGGGCCTGGTTCTTCATCTACTCCCTTTCTGCTGTTGATCGAATAAAAAACCTTATACCCTAATTCCTTAAAGGACATACCATTTTGAAATATTGTAATTCTTTTTCACTTTCTAATTTATGACAAATATAAACACTTCATTCCTTAATTTAAACAATAAACAAAACAAAAATCATAACGATGATATTTGAACAAAAAAGACACATATGATTATATATAAAAAAGATATATATGAGTAGATTAGGTGCAGTGGCTTACGCCTGTAATCTCAGCACTTTGGGAAGATGAAGTGGTGGATCACTTGAGGTCAGGAGTTCTAGACCAGCCTGGCCAACATGGTGAAACCTCATCTTTACTAAAAATACAAAAATTAGCTGAGTGGCAACTGTAATGCCAGCTACTTGGGAGGCTGTTGTAGGAGAATCACTTGAGCCCAGGAGGCGGAGTTTGCAGTGAGCTGAGATCACGCCAGAGCACTCCAGCCTGAGTGCTTTATTATTATTATTATTATTTTGAGTGCTTTATTTTTGAGATGGGCAGGATGTGTCCACACACAGAAAAAAATGTTAATTACTTCAAAAAGAATTTCAAACAGGAATAATTCACATACACCTACTGAAGTATTTTACATTATTATAGGCATAAAGTTTAACAAAAATAATGATTAGGCTTCAAAATAGAGGAAAGAAAAATAAATACAATTACAGTAAAAAACCTGAAATTGTACTGTTAAAGAAGAGAGCCTAGTGAGTATGCATTTCTCAGAAATTAACATATAGACTAAAACATGAAACAGCAGAAGATTAGGAAAACATATTTAAGAAAACTTATGAAAACAAAACTTGGCCAGGTGCAGTGGTTCGCGCCTGTAATCCTAGCGCTTTGGGAGGCCGAGGTGGGTGGATCACAAGGTCAAGAGTTAGAGACCAGCCTGACCAGCATGGTGAAACCCCATCTCTACTGAAAATATTTTAAAAAGCCGGGCGTGGTGGCACGTACCTGTAATCCCAGCTACTCGGGAGGCCGAGGCAGGAGAATCACCTGAACGTGGGAGACGGAGGTTGCAGTGAGTGGAGATCACATCACTGCACTTCAGCCTGGGCGACAGAGTGAGATTGAGTCTCAAAAAAAAAAAAAAAAAAAAAAAAAAAAACTTGCACCAGTGATAACTTAGCCATAAATTTTGCTAGAAAGTCAAATCAGAGATCAACTCCATCAGCCCCAACACTTCATTCCATTTTAGCCAATATTTCATAATATGTGTTTGGACATTGGAATCAAAACAGAACTCATTAAAAATAAGCTATAAATTCTAAAACAATTTATAGTATCCTCAGCATTATATAAGGGTCTTATAGAAGGTATTTTATTTAAAAAAATTTTGAAAACTAAATTGTATTTTCAAAACGTATTTTAAAACTATTTCAAAACTATAAAAAGTATATTTTAAAACTAGTAGATATATTGAATAATCAAATGCTTATATTCATTTATAATGAGTCAAATTGAATTCAAGGGAAAAAATATCGTATGCCATTTCTGTACAAAAATTAGAAAGAAATGAAGAAGCAGATGCAGATTTTAAATAAGATGTTAGAGCCAGGAGCGGTGGCTCACGTCTGTAATCCTAGTACTTTGGGAGGCTCGAGGCAGGTGGATCACCTGAGGTTGGGAGTTTGAGACCAGCCTGACAAACATGGAGAAACCCCATTTCTACTAAAAATACAAGAAATTAGCTGAGTGTGGTGGTGGGTGCCTGTAACCCCAGCTACTCAGGGGGCTGAGGCAGAAGAATCACTTGAATCCAGGAGGTGGAGGTTGCAGTGAGCCGAGACTGTGACATTGCACTCCAGCCTGGGCAACAATGCAAGTCTTCGTCTCAAAAAGAAAAAAAAAAGATGTTAGAATAAAAATTAGTTTAACATTAAGGAAGAATAAGCATTCATTTTTACATATGACAAGAGAAGTGATGAATAAGTGTAAATTAAATAGAGAGTATAAATCAGAACAAACATTTTTCTGGCACACTGCAGACAATGTGCTAGTAAAAAAGTCAACACATCACAAGGTGCTGAATCTTGGTTCAGAGTCATCATCTTATCTGTGTGTAGAATCCAAGTGTGACAGTAACCATGCCAACTTTTGACTGCCTCTAGATGTGAGATTCAGAACCTTAGCAGTGAGCTGTGTTT
>NW_022445327.1:0-2856 GCF_009761245.1 Sapajus apella
TCTCTCACTTCCCCTACAAATGGGGCATCCTGGGACCTGAACTGTAATAATTGTTTTTGTTCTTCTGGGTCTAATCACCCAATGAAGCTACCAGGCTTCAGGCTGGTATTGGGGAGTGTCTACAAAGAGTCCTGTGATGTGTCTGTCTTTAGGCCTTGCAGCCATGGATATGAGCACCTGCTCTAGTAGAGGTAGCAAGGGAATGAAGTGGACTATCCAGTAGAGGTAGCAGGGGAATGAAATGGTCTTTGGTTGTGTTTTTGTTTAGTGTGCTAATTTTGTGTTGGTTGGCCTCCAGCAAGGAGGTGGTACTTTCAATAATCCATCAGCTGTGGTCCTATAGGGAGGATGCAAATTTGCCCTAGGGACACCTGGTTAATTATTTAGGATTCTCAGATGGTTGGCAGGGCCAAAGAATTCCCAGGAGATAATGACCTTTGTCTTTGGCTACCAAGGTGTGTAGAGAAAGACCACCACTTGGGGCAAGGATAGGTGTGTCTGAGTTTAGCCATTCTTCAGGTGGGGCTTGCTGTGACTGCTGTGGGGAATGGGGATGGGGATGTGGTTCCCAGTCCAAGGGGGATTATGGCTACCTCTGCTGAATCATAGAGTTTGCCAGAGAAGCGGAGGAAAGCCAGCAGTCATTTGCCTCACACCGGCAGTCCTGAAGGCTGGTCTCACTCTCACCCTGCCCCCTAAACAGCACCCAGTAATTTCCAGGCAGCCAGAGACCAGGACTGAGAACATGCCCAAGACCATGAGCCTCCCTGTTGAGAAACCAAGGGAACTCACAGTTTTCCTGTGTGTCAAGGAGTCTATAGTGGTGATCCCGTTCCTTCAAAAGGTCTGTGGATTCTCTCGTCTTTTTCATGGATTTACTAAATTAGAGCAAAAGCAGTGATATTGTGTAGCTAATATTTATTAATGTTATTGGGTAAATTAATCCCCTATGATAAACATACAATAACATTTTAAGTCAGTAAAAGCATCTTCTTTCAATAAACACTCTTCGTCAGTAAGATTTTGTTTAATCTTCCTGTCAAGTATACATGTCAATAATCTTGGGAAATAAATAAATTACTTAGTAGTTTAGGAATGTCCATTGCCCTTCTGAGCAAGTAGACTTATATTGAAATTCAAATTGTAATGAAATATTAGAAAAATTACACAATTTATGTAAAATTAGAATATCGGCTATGTAAATATTTGATAATTTAGTGATCAAATCCATAGCTAGCTAAGTTGTCTTTCAAGATCTGTACAAAAGAGTTCTAAATTTTTAAGATTCTTAATTATCTGAAAATTCAATTTGATAGTAAACTTTCTTTACTAGGTTTTAAAGAAGAACATGAAACATACATCTTTTTCTTCACCATTTATTATTCAGTGCTTCTTTTTGCATGACTCCAACCTTGGACCCATATGAGTCATTGTTTATTGAAACTTTTTAAATTGTTTTAAATTCATGTTGAAGTGTCTTTGTCTAACACATTGCTAAAATAAGTATTATTTATCTCTAATGACACAGTTGAAGAAGTATTTTAAGATCACCATTGCTACAAATTACATATTAAGAAAATATTTGTGTTTATTACCTTTCATTCTGAAAAACAGCAGAGAATAGGCAAGAACAGTGAACACATTTGTCCACTGCAGCCTCTTAGTTTTGTTTCCTTTTAAGACTTTTATTTTTTGAGGAATGTTCTGTACTGAATTTTTCTAGCAATAGATATCTTGGACTTACAGGTATGTAAAAAATAAGAGTTTCCTAGGAAGATGGTTATACTTTAAAAATGTTAGCTCTATGCATGATATAGTATATACTAAGCCTTTACCATAAAAGGATAGCAGAGTCAGCTAAGAGTTTGCAACTTCCGATGATGTACAAGCCCCTTGAAATCAGTGCATCTTTTTCTGATATGTGGCAAACACTTAACTGATTTCAGGGAACTAAGTGTTAGCTCCCATCAGAAGTCTACCATCTGAGTACCAACTGCCATCAGAAGTCGAACAGGAAGAGTGAATGCAGAACTTAGCGATGACGTTTAACTATAAAATTTAGTAGGGAGGTCAGATCCAAGATGGCCGTTTAGGAACAGCTCAGGATTGCAGCTCCCAGTGAAAGCGCAGAGGGTGAGTGGACACCGCGTTTTTATTGCCCACAGACTAGGAAACTCCCAGGCAGAGGTGCTCCACGCTCGCCAGCGCGGCTGTTTCGGCCAGCGCGGCTGTGCCGGCCAGCGCCGCTGCTCTGCCCCGCGCAGCTGCTTTGTCAGCGCCCCGGAGCCACGGTTCTCCGTACAAAATACACCGGTCCGGGGGCACTTTAGGCTGGCCATTGGAGCCACGGGAAGTCGCCCATATGCTGGTTCAAAAAGGGGACTGAGCAGAGAACCAGGACAGTAGATTCCAGGGCAAAAGAAAAAAGAAAAAAAAGCGCCACAAACCTCAGTGCCGCTGTTTAAGCCGGCGCAGTGAGTGGCCACAGGGGAAAACAAACAGACCCCGGCGCCTCTTCAACAGGCGACTGGAACACCAACTTAAAAAAGGCTCTGAGGCAGGGAGCCAGGCAATCAGGCTCGGCTGGTCCCACCCCCACAAAAGAACAGCAACCAGAAACTCTGGATTGAGAGTTTCACAGCAAGCGCAGCTGAACCCGGGACGGTCAGCTCTGTGGGGGAGGGGCGTCCGCCATTACCGAGGCAGCCCGCCGTTGCCAAGGCAACCCGCCATTGCTGAGGCAGCCAGCCGTTGCCAAGGCAACCCGCCACAGCAGAGACTCCGCCCCAACAGAGGCGGGCCACCATCACCAAAGCAGTTCTAACTACACCCATATAAACAGGACTGCAGGGAAGT
>NW_022445328.1:0-1281 GCF_009761245.1 Sapajus apella
CATTAAACTCTACACTCCCATTCATTCAGGAATATCCAAACGCAGCTTTATGAAGAAACGTGTTTCTAACTCGCAGAATCTAAATATAGATGCAACAACCGAAGGTGAACGAAGACACAGAGGAGCAGTTGGAAAAAGACGTTTCTCGTATGATTTAGATGTGATCTTATAGCTAATTCTTAAGAGTCTGCATATGGCTGGAAATATCTCTTTCCAGATTCTCCAAAGAAAGTGTTAGTGAACTGCTACATTCTCACAATTGTTTAACTCTGTAAGTTTAATATACACCTTGACAATCATTCTGCTACATAGCTCCGTTTTTGTTTTAGAGCCAGATATTTCTCATTAAACCCTATACTCCCATTCACTCAGGAATATCCAAACGCAGCTTTTTGGAGAAACCTGCTTCTAACTCGAGAATCTAAACGTAGATGTAACTTCCGAAGGTGAACGAACACACAATGGAGCAGTTTGAAAGAGACGTTTCTTCTATGATTTAGATGCGATCATAAAGCTAATTCTTAAGAGTCTGTATATGGCTGGAAATATCTCTTTGCAGGTTCTCCAAAGAATGGGTTAGTGAACTGCTACATTCACACAATTGTTTAACTCTGTAAGTTTAATATACACCTTGACAATCATTCTGCCACATATCTCCGTTTTTGTTTTAGAGCCAGATATTTCTCTTTATAACCTATACTACCATTCACTCAGGAACATCCAAACGCAGCTTTTTGGAGAAAGGTGTTTCTTACTCACATAATCTAAACATAGATGCAACATCCAAAGGTGAACGAACACAGAGTGGAGCAGTTTGAAAGAGACGTTTCTCGTATGATTTAGATGCGATCTTATAGCTAATTCATAAGAGTCTGCATATGGCTGGAAATATCTCTTTCCACATTCTCCAAAGAAAGGATTAGTGAACTGCTACATTCAAACAATTGTTTAACTCTGTAAGTTTAATATACACCTTGACAATCATTCTACTACATAGCTCCGTTTTTGTTTTAGAGCCAGATATTTCTTATTAATCCCTATACTCCCATTCACTCAGGAATATCCAAACGCAGCTTTTTGGAGAAACGTGTTTCTAACTGGAGAATCTAAACATAGTTGCAACTTCCGAAGTTGAGCGAACACACAGTGGAGCAGTTTGAAATAGACGTTTCTGCTATGATTTAGATGAGATCCTGAAGCTAATTCTTAAGAGTCTGTATGTGGCTAGAAATACCTCTTTACAGATTCTCCAAAGAAAGGATTAGTGAACTGCCACATTCA
>NW_022445328.1:1381-2855 GCF_009761245.1 Sapajus apella
CTCAGTTTTTGTTTTAGAGCCAGATATTTCTCATTAAACCCTATACTCCCATTCACTCAGGAATATCAAAACGCAGCTTTTTGGAGAAACGTGTTTCTAACTCACAGAATCTAAACATAGATGCAACATCCGAAGGTGGACGAACACACAGTGGAGCAGTTTGAAAGAGACGTTTCTCGTATGATTTAGATGCGATCTTATAGCTAATTCTTACGAGTCGGTATATGGCTGGAAATATCTCTTTCGAGATACTCCAAAGAAAGTGTTAGTGAACTGCTACATTCACACAATTGTTGAACTCTGTAAGCTTAATATACACCTTGACAATCGTTCAGCTACATAGCTCCATTTTTGTTTTAGAGCCAGATATTTCTCATTAAACCCTATACTCCCATTCACTCATGAATATCCAAACTCAGCATTTTGGAGAAACGTGTTACTAACTGGAGAATCTAAACATAGATGCACCTTCCGAAGGTGAACGAACACACAGTGGAGCACTTTGAAAGAGACTTTTCTCGTATCATTTAGATGCGATCTTATAGGTAGTTCTTAAGAGTCTGCATATGGCTGGAAATATCTATCCAGATTCTCCAAAGAAAGTATGAGTGAACTGCTACATTCACACAATTGTTTAACTCTGTAAGTTTAATACACATCTTGACAATCATTCTGCTACATAATCCGTTTTTGTTTTAAAGCCAGATATTTCTCATTAAACCCTATACTCCCATTCACTCAGGAATATCCAAACGCAGCTTTTTACAGAAACGTATTTCTAACTGGAGAATCTAAACATAGATGCAACTTCCGTAGGTGAACGAACGCACAGTGGAGCAGTTTGAAAGAGAAGTTTCTCGTATGATTTAGATGCGATTTTAAAGCTGATTCTTAAGAGTCTGCATATGGCTGGAAATATCTCTTTCCAGATTCTCCAAAGAAAGGGTTAGTGAACTGCTACATTCACACAATTTTTTAACTCTGTAAGTTTAATATACTCCTTGACAATCAATCTGCTACATAGCTCCGTTTTTGTTTTAGAGCCAGATATTTCTCAATAAACCCTATACCCCCATTCACTCAGGAATATTTAAACGCAGCTTGTTGTAGAAACGTGTTTCTAACTGGAGAATCTAAACATAGATGCAACTTCCGAAGGTGAACAAACACACAGTGGAGCAGTTAGAAAGAGACGTTTCTCTTATGATTTAGATGCGATCTTATAGCTAATTCTTAAGTCTGCATATGTCTGGAAATATCTCTTTCCAGATTCTCCAAAGAAAGTGTTAGTGAACTGCTACATTCACACAATTGTTTAACTCTGTAAGTTTAATATAAACCTTGACAATCATTCTGCCACATAGCTCCGTTTTTGTTTTAGAGACAGATATTTCTCATTAAACCCTATACTCCCATTAACTCAGGAATATCCAAACGCAGCTTTTTGGAGAAACGTGTTTCTAACTGGAGAATC
>NW_022445329.1:0-2854 GCF_009761245.1 Sapajus apella
CCAGAGCTACCTCCACTTAGCAAAACCTTGCACTCATTCTACAAGCCCAGGTGTGATCCGATTCTTCCAGTACACCAAGGCAAGAACCCGGGATACAGAAAGCCCTCTGTCCTTGTGACAAGGTACAGTGTCTAAGTGAACTGGTTAACACAAGCTGCGTATAGATGGCAAAACTAAAAAAGCACCCTATAACCCACACCCACTGCTGCTTCAAGGGCTGTAAACATTCACCCCTAGACACAGCCATGGTGTCTGAACCCCACAGACTGCCCATCTGTATGCTCCCCTAGAGGTTTGAACAGCAGGGCACTGAAGAAGCAAGCCACACCTTCATCACATGCCTGGTGGGGCTAGAGGGAAAAGGGAGCCTTTCCTGTTTCAAAACTATGGAAGTGTCAGAGGTGTTTGAACCACAGCAACTCCATTTTGAGTGAGGGCTAGGAAAATGAGGCTGAGACTTGCTGGGCAGCATTCTCTGAAAGCTAGGCATTGCTAGCCTCTAGACATTTACCATTAAGGGAACAAATTAATCATGTTTAGCAAACAGACCCAGACTTGGGAGGGTCCTTATATCCCAGTATCTGGAGAACAAAGGCATTCCTAATTTTGCTTTAAAGATAATATCAATTCGTTCAAAATATTAAGAAAATTAATCCTTTATCACAAACTCTTGCAGCAGAACACATCTCCCAGTATATACAAGCATTGTCCTTAGGGCGGATGCCTCCCTCCTCTTAACTTTCATCCCTTTACTTTCTTAATGAAACTTGCTCTTGTTTTGAACCGTGGACTTGCCCTGAATTCTTCCTTGCATAAGATCCAAGAACCCTCTCTTGGGATCTGGATCCAGACCCCTTTCCTGTAGCAGAAGGAGGCTGATCAAGGATAAGTATAAAGACACAAGATAAATAAAAGGTCTGCTAATCAGTATTGAAGGTCATTTACATTTGCAGAATATTAATTTGTAGTGATTTCCTCCAGTAACTTTGGTACAGGAAAGGAAAAAGGGCCTGATTCAAGTTAGAAGCTAGCATAGTCTTTGTCGGGGAATAAGGTGAAGATCTTAAAGGAATAAGGTGAAGAAGTTAAAGGCTAGTATCATTGGTCTCTAGGCTTAACAGTCAAGGAAAGAAAGCTAAAAGGGCAGAATGGAGGGAAAAGGGGGGCACTGAAGGACTGGAGCTTGGGTTAGCTGAGAAAAGATACAGTGGACTAGGGAGGAGGAGAGAGACCTGAGAGTTTAAGAGGCTTCTCTATTCAGGAGAAGTTCAGGTTTGAAGTCACAGTGTTTCAGTGATGAAGTCCAGGGTGTGGGACACAGATTAAGGATGTTAAGCAAATGGCAACTGAAGTTGCCCATGGTGATGGAAGATGAAATGCAAGTTTGGTAATTAGCTCGTCTCAATTTCACCAACTAAGTTCCAAGTTCTAAGGAGAGTATGTGTGTATGTGTGTGTGTTTTAATGAATGTGGGGAAAGTGGAGGAGGTTGGTAGCTGGTGACCAAAAAATGAAGTCCCCTTAAGACACTAAAACGTTTTTTGCAGACAGCAGTCTTACTCTTCACCCAAGCTGGAGTGTAGTGGTGCAGTCTCAGCTCACTGAAACCTTGGTCTCAGGGGCTCAGGCAATCCTTCCGCCTCAGACTCCTAAGTAGGTAGAACTACAGACCTATGCCACCACGTCCAGCTAATTTTTTTTTTTTTTTGTAGAGGTGGGGTCTCACCATGGTTCCCAGGCTGGTCTTGAACCCACTTTGGCCTCCCACAGTGCTGGGATTACAGGTGTGAGCCGCCATGCCGGCCCAGCCTTAGTGTTAACATTGCTATATGTTACTGTATGTACCTTATTGGCTCACATTGTGAGTTCTTGGGTCGGCCTCTTTCCTGGTTACCTAATCATGAGTAAGTTACTTCTCCTTTCAGTACCTCAGTTTCCTCGACTATAATTTGGCAATAATATTCCCTCCCTCATTCATTGTTTGAATTCAATGAATAATGTATAAAGCGGTAAATACTGATCACTTGATAAACATTGGCTATTATTATTATTATTTTATTTTTTTTGGAGACGTAGTCTTGCCCTGCCATCCAGGCTGGAGGACAGTGGTTCGTTCTCAGCTCACTGCGACCTCCACCTCCCAGGTTCAAGTGATTCTTCTGCCTAAGCCCCCCGAGTAGCTGGGATTACAGGTGCCTGCCACCACACCTGGCTAATTTTTGTATTTTTAGTAGAGACAGGGTTTCACCATGTTGGACAGGCTGGTCTCGAACTCCTGACCTTGTGATTCACCCGCCTTAGCCTCCCAAAGTTCTGGGATTACAGGCATAAGCAACTGCAGCCTGCTCTTAGCTATTATTATTAAAGGAGAGACCTATATTTAAATGATTACAATACAATGTAACACTTTAGGATAAATACACAGAAAATAAATCACTTAAACTGTACTTGGAATAATCAGGTTGGTATTTAATGAGGTGATAACTGAGGTGGCTACAGAAGAGTAATCCAGGATTGGGTGTGAGCAAGGTGCATGGGGCAGTGGTATGTTCTACGTTGAATGCTCAGCCTAAGTCAGGCACTGTGGCGGATGTTTTACAATTTTGTCACTTTAATATCACATCCTTGCCAGATATGTAGCTTCGTTTTACCGAGGAAAGCTCAGAAAAGTTGAAAAACTAGCCCTTGAGCACACACGAATGGAAAGAAATTGGGATTTTTATTTTAATAAGTAAGTTTGTCTGGCACAAGGGCGACTAAGCAGAGGCAACTCCAAGAAGTGTGAGAACAGCTGGAGCCCTGAGCTGCGACAGTGGAGGACGAATGAGAGAGTTTCATGCCTGTCATAATGAGGA
>NW_022445330.1:0-2854 GCF_009761245.1 Sapajus apella
CCAGAGCTACCTCCACTTAGCAAAACCTTGCACTCATTCTACAAGCCCAGGTGTGATCCGATTCTTCCAGTACACCAAGGCAAGAACCCGGGATACAGAAAGCCCTCTGTCCTTGTGACAAGGTACAGTGTCTAAGTGAACTGGTTAACACAAGCTGCGTATAGATGGCAAAACTAAAAAAGCACCCTATAACCCACACCCACTGCTGCTTCAAGGGCTGTAAACATTCACCCCTAGACACAGCCATGGTGTCTGAACCCCACAGACTGCCCATCTGTATGCTCCCCTAGAGGTTTGAACAGCAGGGCACTGAAGAAGCAAGCCACACCTTCATCACATGCCTGGTGGGGCTAGAGGGAAAAGGGAGCCTTTCCTGTTTCAAAACTATGGAAGTGTCAGAGGTGTTTGAACCACAGCAACTCCATTTTGAGTGAGGGCTAGGAAAATGAGGCTGAGACTTGCTGGGCAGCATTCTCTGAAAGCTAGGCATTGCTAGCCTCTAGACATTTACCATTAAGGGAACAAATTAATCATGTTTAGCAAACAGACCCAGACTTGGGAGGGTCCTTATATCCCAGTATCTGGAGAACAAAGGCATTCCTAATTTTGCTTTAAAGATAATATCAATTCGTTCAAAATATTAAGAAAATTAATCCTTTATCACAAACTCTTGCAGCAGAACACATCTCCCAGTATATACAAGCATTGTCCTTAGGGCGGATGCCTCCCTCCTCTTAACTTTCATCCCTTTACTTTCTTAATGAAACTTGCTCTTGTTTTGAACCGTGGACTTGCCCTGAATTCTTCCTTGCATAAGATCCAAGAACCCTCTCTTGGGATCTGGATCCAGACCCCTTTCCTGTAGCAGAAGGAGGCTGATCAAGGATAAGTATAAAGACACAAGATAAATAAAAGGTCTGCTAATCAGTATTGAAGGTCATTTACATTTGCAGAATATTAATTTGTAGTGATTTCCTCCAGTAACTTTGGTACAGGAAAGGAAAAAGGGCCTGATTCAAGTTAGAAGCTAGCATAGTCTTTGTCGGGGAATAAGGTGAAGATCTTAAAGGAATAAGGTGAAGAAGTTAAAGGCTAGTATCATTGGTCTCTAGGCTTAACAGTCAAGGAAAGAAAGCTAAAAGGGCAGAATGGAGGGAAAAGGGGGGCACTGAAGGACTGGAGCTTGGGTTAGCTGAGAAAAGATACAGTGGACTAGGGAGGAGGAGAGAGACCTGAGAGTTTAAGAGGCTTCTCTATTCAGGAGAAGTTCAGGTTTGAAGTCACAGTGTTTCAGTGATGAAGTCCAGGGTGTGGGACACAGATTAAGGATGTTAAGCAAATGGCAACTGAAGTTGCCCATGGTGATGGAAGATGAAATGCAAGTTTGGTAATTAGCTCGTCTCAATTTCACCAACTAAGTTCCAAGTTCTAAGGAGAGTATGTGTGTATGTGTGTGTGTTTTAATGAATGTGGGGAAAGTGGAGGAGGTTGGTAGCTGGTGACCAAAAAATGAAGTCCCCTTAAGACACTAAAACGTTTTTTGCAGACAGCAGTCTTACTCTTCACCCAAGCTGGAGTGTAGTGGTGCAGTCTCAGCTCACTGAAACCTTGGTCTCAGGGGCTCAGGCAATCCTTCCGCCTCAGACTCCTAAGTAGGTAGAACTACAGACCTATGCCACCACGTCCAGCTAATTTTTTTTTTTTTTTGTAGAGGTGGGGTCTCACCATGGTTCCCAGGCTGGTCTTGAACCCACTTTGGCCTCCCACAGTGCTGGGATTACAGGTGTGAGCCGCCATGCCGGCCCAGCCTTAGTGTTAACATTGCTATATGTTACTGTATGTACCTTATTGGCTCACATTGTGAGTTCTTGGGTCGGCCTCTTTCCTGGTTACCTAATCATGAGTAAGTTACTTCTCCTTTCAGTACCTCAGTTTCCTCGACTATAATTTGGCAATAATATTCCCTCCCTCATTCATTGTTTGAATTCAATGAATAATGTATAAAGCGGTAAATACTGATCACTTGATAAACATTGGCTATTATTATTATTATTTTATTTTTTTTGGAGACGTAGTCTTGCCCTGCCATCCAGGCTGGAGGACAGTGGTTCGTTCTCAGCTCACTGCGACCTCCACCTCCCAGGTTCAAGTGATTCTTCTGCCTAAGCCCCCCGAGTAGCTGGGATTACAGGTGCCTGCCACCACACCTGGCTAATTTTTGTATTTTTAGTAGAGACAGGGTTTCACCATGTTGGACAGGCTGGTCTCGAACTCCTGACCTTGTGATTCACCCGCCTTAGCCTCCCAAAGTTCTGGGATTACAGGCATAAGCAACTGCAGCCTGCTCTTAGCTATTATTATTAAAGGAGAGACCTATATTTAAATGATTACAATACAATGTAACACTTTAGGATAAATACACAGAAAATAAATCACTTAAACTGTACTTGGAATAATCAGGTTGGTATTTAATGAGGTGATAACTGAGGTGGCTACAGAAGAGTAATCCAGGATTGGGTGTGAGCAAGGTGCATGGGGCAGTGGTATGTTCTACGTTGAATGCTCAGCCTAAGTCAGGCACTGTGGCGGATGTTTTACAATTTTGTCACTTTAATATCACATCCTTGCCAGATATGTAGCTTCGTTTTACCGAGGAAAGCTCAGAAAAGTTGAAAAACTAGCCCTTGAGCACACACGAATGGAAAGAAATTGGGATTTTTATTTTAATAAGTAAGTTTGTCTGGCACAAGGGCGACTAAGCAGAGGCAACTCCAAGAAGTGTGAGAACAGCTGGAGCCCTGAGCTGCGACAGTGGAGGACGAATGAGAGAGTTTCATGCCTGTCATAATGAGGA
>NW_022445331.1:0-2854 GCF_009761245.1 Sapajus apella
GTGCTCAGGGTTTTAAGGGCATTTTCTCATTTTGTGCTTCCCTGGGAGGTGCCATTTAGAAGTGATGGAACCCCACAGAAGGGCTGACCTTGGGGGATTGGCCAAGGTCACCGGGGCTGAGGGGCGGGGCTGGGCTGGCACGTGTGGGCCCCTGTCCTGCAGCTCAAGCCCTCCAGCTGGCCGGACAGCGGGCTCCAGGACCACCTCCTGCATGTCTCGGGGTGGCTCTGTGTCGGCGGGAGAGATTTCAGATCAGGTAAAAGGATAGATTCACCGCGGGGCTTCAAAATAATCAACAAAATCCTCAGTGGCGTGAGCAGCAGTGCCCAGCCTCACGTGGGTGTTACATGAAGATTACCCGTCACGATCGAGAGCCACGCTGCGACCACGCCGTCTTCACAGGACCGCCTCGCTCCCCTCACAGGGCAATGGTGTCAATACAACGGCATTTTACAGGTGGGTAAACTGAGGCCTGAGCCACACGGCTGTGTGGAATCCAGGCGCAGGCCTGCCCGACCTTGAGGCTGAGCTCTTGCCCCTGACTGCTCCCAGGCCCGGAGTCCAGCCCGCCTCTCCCTCTCCTGGGAAGCCCCAGCACCCCACTCCCTGAATCCCAGCCTGTGGGCTTTTCTTCCAGACGCAGGCGCCACTGTGGGCGACGCTGGGAGCAGACAGCTCCGTCCTGGTCTCTGCTGGCTCTCAGTCACAAGCCGGAAAGCAGCCTCAGCATTGATCCCGGGCAGTGAATCACAGCAGACACACTGCAGGAGAAACCAGGGCCTGCCCGTCTCAGCTCTGCAGTCGGTCCTGAGTGACGGGGCGGACGGAAGCCCCTCGGAGTCCAGCAGCCTGGATGTGACTCCCCAGCCAAAGTCCTCACGGACGAAAACACTTATTTTCACCCAGGTGTGAAACAGACCGGGGCTCTCAGCCTTCGTGCTGCTGCTGCACAGGTCGGACGCGGCCACGTCTGCAGCACACACTCCTGGGGGCTGACTCGGCTCTGACCAGCCCAGAAAGGCTGCGCCGGGAGAGGACAGAGACAGCAGCCCCTGAACACCAGGACAGACGGCTCTGCTGTAAAGGACTCACCACGCGGACACGAGGCTCCTCCACGGCCCCTTCCCACTGCCCGTGGTGCTCTCGGCTCTCCCTGCGGGGTTACCCCTCCCCACATTCAGTCCCCGCGGGCCAGGTGGGGCCCTCGCCTTTTTGTGCATCTGAATCGTGTGATCGGGGCCCACACAGTAAACCCACACCCTCCCTAGGACAGCACTCTGCGGGGTATAAGCGTATGACCTCATCTGGGCCAGTCAGAGCGACATCAGGACCAGTGCAGAAGCTACTGGGGAAGTCGTGTGCTCTTCCTTAAGTACATGTGAGCTGGGAGGTGCTGCAGCGTTGATGGGGTCACAGCCGGAGGGGATTCCGCAGCTGCCAGGGGACAGTGTATGGGGCCTGGGATGAAGCAACGCAGGAGGGAAAAGCTAAGAGCCAGAGTGAGAGAGAGAGGCCAGAGCAGGAGACAGACAGAGAGAGAGGAGAGAGAGGACAGAAGCAGAGAACAGAGACAGCAGGGGAGAGCAGCGGACAGAGAGAGAGAGAGAGATGGAGAAGAGGGAGAGAACTTCCTGGTCATGTCTCTGGAGGCCGGAATGCAGCCTACCTGGAACCAGCTAGAATAACCTAGCTGTCTTCACTACGTGAGCCAGCACATTCCTGGACATCTGCTGATAGGCGTCAGGGTTTCTGCTGCTCCGCAGAGAACTGCCCACCACTGTCCACCCTGTCCTGACTGTGGATGGCCGAGCTGGGCACTTGTCTGCCAGCTGTGACCCCCAGCCCTTCTCTCTGGTGACAGCGCGTCTGAATGCAGCAAAGGAGAAGTCACCCACCACCGATGACTCTAGTGAGCTTTTATTTTTTAAAAAGTAAAATATTCCCAACCTATGACACTTTGGGATTTAGAAAAACATGACTTGTCACACCACAGAAAACCGTGGTGACACAATGGTGTGCCTCAGCGCAGTGGGGAAGAGCTGAGCGAACCCGGCTCTGGCGCTGGGCTCTGGCGCTGTGGGGAGCATGTGCCCACCACGCGTCCTGTTCCTCTTCTGGGGGAGAGCCCTGACTTCTCTGAGGAAGCTGCGTGCCCCTCTATCCTGCTGGTTAGGACATAAGTGTCCCTGCTGTGCCCAGGGCTGCCTCCGGCGACGATGATGCCGGAATCTCGGGTGGGGAGTGAGGCTCAGAAGGGCCTGTGTCCTGACACCCGGACCTCCGGGCGCCCTGCCTGTGGGTTCGTTTCTGCGTTAGTTGCCAATCTCCATCTGTGGCGCCTCCCACCAAGAGCCCGAACCTGCACACCTGGGCTCAGTCCCGAGTCCCGGGCCACACGGCACCTGCCGGGGCTTCTGGGTTGAGACGGTTGCAGTGGACACCAGGAGAGTCGTGGGTGCTGGTTGTGAAACTACCCAAGAACAATTGCTAAATCCGCTGGTTTAATCGCACGCAAAGAGCCTTGTCGTTGAAAGGGTGACACCAGGTGGGGTTCCCCTCCCCTCCCTGGGGAGGGAGCACAGAGCTCACTTGTGGGTGCTGGGTTCTCGTGGCCTCCTCTGCTTCTAAAGGTTGGGGGGTGCAGGAGAAGAGCTGGGACCGGAGCTGGGGGAGAGAAAGGTGCAGCGACCCCACGCCTCTAGAGGGGATGGGCAGGTATCTCTGGGATCCCCTCCCCCAGGCAGCCGCTGGACTAATGAAGGAGAGAGCAGCGAGGGGAGGGGAGGGGGGGGGGGAGGGGAGGGGGGCTCTAGAGGCGTGGGGTCGCTGCACCTTTCTCTCCCCCAGCTCCGGT
>NW_022445332.1:0-2854 GCF_009761245.1 Sapajus apella
GTCAGGCACCACCAGCCAGTTTCCACTGCTCAGATCTCAGCAGCTAGGGAGGGAGTGAGGAAGCCACTTGTTGAAGGGTTAAACCAGTGGTTCTAACTTAGAGGCAACTCTCCCCAACACCCAGGGATTTTCGGCATGTCTGGGAAGTTTCTGGTTGCTACACTGGGGAGGAGGACGCTCTGAGGGTCAGAGGCCATGGATGCTGCTAAGCATCTTACAGTGCACAGGACACACCCACAACTGTGAGAACATGAGCCAAGACATCAGCTGTGCCGAGGCTGAGACCCTGGGGTGGAGAGGAACCCGACAAAAGGGTGCAATGCCCTGGGGTTACACAGGCCTGGCACAGTGGCTCATACCTGTAACCCCAGTGCTTTGGGAGGTCGATGTGGGAGGATTGCTTAAGCCCAGGAGCTCCAGCAGCATAGTGAGACCAGTCTGGGCAACATAGTGAGACCCCCATCTCTACAAAAAGTCTTACAAATTAGCCAGGTGTGGTGATGCCTGCTGTAGTCCCAGCTGCTTGGGAGGCTGAGGCAGGAGGATCACTTGAGCCTGGGAGGCAGAGGCTGCAGTGAGCAGAGATCACATGACTGCACTCCATCCTGGGTGACAGAGAAAGACCCTGTCTCTAGGAAAAGTGAAAAGGAAACATGGAGATGATTCCCACCCTGGCCTGAAGGACTGAGGGTAGGGGAGATATGTGAGGAGCCCTGGGAGGCGGCCAGGGGGTCACAATCCTGCTATCCAGACCCTGCTGGGGCTCCCATGGGACCAACCCAAGAAAGCTCATGGATGGGTTCATGGCAGACTTGCAGCCCAGAGACAGGCTTAACCCTTGATACCAATGGGGAAGCTGAGGCTCAGAGAGGGGCAACTGAGATGCTTGCCCGTGGTGCCAGAGCTAGGTAGAGGCCAAGCTGGGATTCAAACCCAGGTCACCTGGCTCCAGAGTCCAGCCCTAACCAGGGCACCATATGGCCTTTGGGCCTCAGAGTGTGGGAATAGCCCTGCATGGGGCCACTGATGTGATCCTGGCTTTCTGACCCTCTCTTGGGGAAGCTGACTTGGTCCAACCTGGCCCTGGGGGCACTGGACAAGGCGGCCTCTTGTCAGCTTCAAGCCCTCTCTTACCTTCCTTCTATCAAAGAACCACTGTTCTCAGGCCGGCATCGCCTCCCCTCCCTCCTGGGCTGCTACCCCAGCTCATCCTCAGTCTCAGCTAAAGTAACTGTGCCCCAGCCGCCTGGCTTCTAACTGCTTCCAGATGCTTGCCTCAGGTGGAAGGGGGCCAGGCCCCTCTGGGGCATGTTAACGCATGTGCATCTGTCCGCCAGCCTGCAGCAGGCCCACGTGGGCCACCCTCGGAAACCTCTGGCTCCAGCTTTCCCAAACATACCCAGGTTTACATTCCTGGGCCGGCCCACAGCCAGGCCCATGAGCCCTTTGGGAGACGGGGGAGGCCTCCTCACGCAGTGCTTGGCGCCTGGTGTTGCCTCACCCAGCCTGGCGCACTTGTAGAGGCTGGAGCTGATGACGTAGCCATTTGAGCTGAGCCAGTGTCACCCCCATTTCTGCTCTGCAGGAAGTACTGGGGGGTGGACAGAAGGGCCCATTAGACTTAGGCCAGGTTACTCTGTCCCTCTGAGCTGTCATTGTCCATGTCCAAATCTGGAGCTCCCTGTAGGGCATGCCTAGTGCCTGGCACAGGGCCCAGTGCATAGTAGGTGCTCAGTAAAAAACAGGGCATGAATGGGTGAGTGCATGCATGAATGGTCCCATCTGCCAACTGCTCATTTCATTTTCCAGCCAGCCACCGTGTTTTGCTAGGCACCCTCCTAGTCCTGGCCCTGGCTGAATTTCTTTACAGAGCACATGCTATGTGCTGGAGTTCTCTGCCGAATTTGCACATGATTTTGGAGTTCCTTACACTTCACTACAACTGCACAATCATTCAGGGAACTTCTTTCTTTCCTTATTATTTGCTTTTTTTTTTTTTTTGCGACAGAGTCTCTCTTTGTCACCCAGGCTGGAGTGCAGTGGCATGACTTTGGCTCACTGAAACCTCCGCCTCCTGGGTTTAAACAATTCTCCTGCCCCGGCCTCCTGAATAGCTGGGATTACAGGCACGCACCACCACAACTGGCTAATTTTTGTTTTGTTTTGTTTTTGTAGAGATGGGGTTTCACCATCTTACCCAGCTGGTTGCAAACTCCTGACCTCAAATGATCCACCACCTCGGCCTCCCAAAGTGTTGGGATTATAGGTATGAGTCACCATGCCCAGCCTTGCTTTTCATTTTTAAAATTTCTTTTTGAGACAGGGTCTTGCTCTGTCGCCCAGGCTGGAGTGTAGTGACATGATCAGAGTTCACTGGAGCCTCAAGCTCTGGGGTGCAAGTGATCTTCCCGCCTCAGCCTCCAGGGTAGCTGGGACTCAAGGTGGTGCCATCACACCTGGTTCCGTTCAGGGAGCTGCTTAGTATTTCCCCAAGTTTTGTTTTGAGTCATTTGAACCTATATAAAAGTTACTGTGGGGCAGTGAACATTGATCAATTGTTAATATCTTTCCATATTTCTCATCTGTGTTATTACATTTTAATACATGTATGTATTTAATACATAAATTGTTACTATACATACATTTTTTTCTGTATCATTAAGAATTAATATAGACATGTTTCTGAAGATGTCATCTTTTTACTCTGAAATACTTCACCTCTGTCCTGTAACAAGGATATTTTCTGATTTAACACAAGAATTACAGCATTCAGGAAACTGAACATTGAAGTAATACCTTCATTTCATGTACAGCCCATATAAAATTTCCCAGCTTTCCCAATAAGGTTCTTTCA
>NW_022445333.1:0-2854 GCF_009761245.1 Sapajus apella
AAAACTTCTACTTTCTCTTGGCCAAATAAGTCACAAACCAGCCACATTCAAAGACTCCACCTCTTAATAAAAGGAGACACAAAGTCACATTGCAAAGAGTAAAGAACTGTGACCATTTAGATAAACAGACAAACAGATAAATCATTTAAATCAGTGTTTATTATATTGGGGTCCACTGCAGACACATGGAATTTACAAATGATCTTCAGAAGACTTGTACATTTTCTCAAAAAAAAAAAAAAAACCACCAATATTTCCTTGTTTTCATTCAAAGTATTTGTAATAGACCGGGTGCAGTGGCTCACACCTATAATCCCAGCACTTTGGAAGGCCAAGGTGGGAGGATCACTTGAGCCCAGAAATTTGAGACCACCCAGAGCAACATGACAAAAGCCGATCTCTACAAAAAATGCAAAAATTAGCCGAGCGTGGTGGAGCACACCTATCGTCCCAGCTACTTGGGAGACTGAGGCTACAGCGAGCCATGATCATGCCACTGCACTCCAGCCTGGGCAACAGATCAAGACCCTGTCTTAAAAATAATAGGAATAAAATAAAATCCCTTAAGTCGACATTTGATGTCATAGTTCTTTATTGATCCATATATTTGTTTTTACCCTTTCTCCTGCTTGTATCTCTTTAAGTAAATCCCAAAGAAGCAGTAACTATTTTTCAGAGCCCCTGTCCCTGAGTCCATTGACTCAGCACAATAAACACTTGCAATGACTGATGTACAGTTATCTTTCCCATCAGAGTGAGCTCCACAAGCAGGGGTCATATTTACTTTGTTCACTGACTATATCTTCAGTACCAGGTATATAATAGTTGCCCAATAAATTACATTGAGTTGAAAAAACAAAAGCTGACCTTTTTTTTTTTTAATCTATCATGATTACTTTTTGTGAGGAGAGACAGGGTAGTGACTGAGAGGGGCAGGTAGGGGCTTCAGAATTGCTATTCATGTTCTATTTCTTGTCCTGATGGGGGTTATTTGCACATGTTCATCAGCTGATCATAAATTGTGCCATATACTGGCAATTGGTGAATACAATTGAATGTGCTACACTCCAACAAAAGTTTGAGTCTACAGTAATTCTTTGAAAAAGAAGGAAATTCCAAGTATTCAGAGACTGCCTTTAAGAATAACAGACAATGGTTTCTGAATGTATTAGTCTGTTTTCACACCACTGTAAAGAAATACCCAAGACTGGGTAATTTATAAAGAAAAGATGTTTAATTGAGTCATAGTACCGCATGGCTGGTGAGACCTCAGGAAGCTTACAATCATGGCAGAAGGTGAAGTAGGCACATCTTACATGGCAGCAGGCAAGACACTGAGTGAAGAGGGAACTTTCAAACACTTATAAAGCCATCAGATCTCATAAGAAGTCACTCAATATCAGGAGAACACACAGAGTACACTACACCCATGATCCAATCACTTCCCTCTGTTGTTAGCTGGGGATTACAATTTGAGATGAGATTTGGGTGGGAACACAGAGCCAAACCATATCGCTGAACACGCAAAGTGAAACTTCAACTGGGGACCACAATGTTCATTGACGTTAGAAAGTACACTCTTAGCCATGAAAACTAGCCGGATGTACTCTGTACCATAGTCACAGTGGGAAAAATTCATTGAGATGATAATGTATATAAAGTGCTTAGAATAGTACCAGGTATAGTCAGTGACACAGATTAATTATTACTTTTCATAACATACTAGAAGCAGTTCCAAATGAAGGCTTAACCTGCAATCACAAGCAAATTTTCTTCATTAGAATCCTGTTTTTTCCTTATCTCCTTCAAAATAGCTTTTATAGCCTTCATTTGGAGCTGCTTCAAATGTAAGTGAAGCAGTGCCTTCATTTACATAATTTATATTTATGATGTACATTGCACCACATGGCTTATTTTAGTCACACCCAAGGAAGTCACAACTCCAAGACTGAGAATCATGGAGCATCCCACCAAATGAGAGCACAGTGACCTGGTGTGATTCTCCAACATGCAAATCACTGGGGCATTTATTAAAAGTGCAGGTTCCATGGTCTCCCACACCAAAGCTTCTGATTTATTTAGTCTGAGAGTAGAGCCCAGGAATTTGTATTTTTAAACAAATTATTCAAGTGATTCTGAAAAAGGTTGTCTACAGAGAACACTGAGTCTCTTGTTTCATAAATGAATGAAATGGAGGCCAGCAAGGGAAGGACCTATCTAGTCTTCTTTCTGTCTAATGAGAATGCACAGACCAGAATGAAGGTCGCCTTTTAACATTCCAGTGTTATTTCCATGACTCCATGCTACAACAGCTTAGGACCCATAATGAATCTGTCCTAAACCTTGGTTTATTCCACTAAGCCCTGATGCCTTTTATCCATGCATTAGGTTAACTGAAGAGACACGAAAATCCAACTGCATACCCATTAGGTATGCAGAACCAGGTACTTTAGAAACCTAGTTTAAATTGTAGCTCCAGTATTTACATGCTGTGTGACTTTTGATCGTTATTTGGTGTGCTTTGGTTTCTTCCTTTGCAAAGTGGCAAAACAATACCTACATTCGCAGGATGTTGTGAAGAATTATGTAAAATACTAGCACAGAGCTTGCAAATAACAAGTTCCCAGTAAACCAGTAATTATTATTAATGCCATCTTAAAACATAGCACTAAAACTACATTCTTCATTCTCCTAGAGCCATATTCTCAAAATGTAGTCCCCTACAACAGAAGTACCCAGAAATGTTTGTTTATAACATAGATTTCTGAAACCAGCCTCTCATAAGACCTAGTGATTGAATCATTGGGGTGAGGACCAGAAGTCTGCATTAACAAGCAAGCATCCTCAATTCCTC
>NW_022445334.1:0-2973 GCF_009761245.1 Sapajus apella
TTTTTGTTTTAGAGCAAGATGTTTCTGATTACGGCCTGCAGGCTCTTTCACAATGGTATATCCAAATGCTGCTTTTAGAAGAAACGTGTTTCTAACTCGCTGAATCTAAACATAGATTCAAATTCCTAAGGTGAACGAACAAAAGGCGGAGCAGTTTGAACGAGACGTTTCTCCTGTGTTTTAAACGCAGTTTTACTGCTACGTCTTAAATGCCTGGGTAAGGCTGGAAATATCTGTTTCCAGATTCCCCAAAGAAAAGATTTCAGAACCTCTGAACACACACATGAGTTTAACTCCTAAGATGATTTTACAGCTTGACAACCATTCTGCTAGATAGCTGCGTTTTTGTTTAGAGCAAGATATTTCTCATTACAGCCTTTAATCTCAGTCACTGTGGAATATCAGACGCAGATTTTTGAGGAATCCTTTTTCTACCTCGATGAATCTACACATAGAGGCAACTTCCTAAGGTGACCGAACACAAAGCAGAGTAGTTGGAACTAGACGTTTCTCCCGGGTTTTAAACGCAGTCTTACTGCTAGGTCTTAAATGCCTGGGTAAGGTTGGAAATATCTGTTTCCAGATTACCCAAAGAAAAGATTTCAGAACCTCTGCACACACACATCAATTTACCTCCATAAGATAATTTCTCAGCTTGACAACCATTCTGCTGGATAGCTGCATTTTTGTTTTAGAGCAAGATATTTCTCATTACAGCCTTTAGACTCAGTCACTCTGGAATATCCAAACGCAGATTTTAGAAGAAACGTTTTTCTAAGTCGCTGAATCTAAACATAGATGCAACTTCCTAAGTTGAACGAACCCAAAGCAGAGCAGTTTGAAATAGACGTTTCTGCAGTGTTTTAAACGCAGTCCTACTGGTAGTTCTCATATGCCCGTATATGGCTGGAAATATCTCTTTCCAGATACTCGAAGCAAATGATTTCTGAACTGCTGCAAACACACTTCAGTTTATCTCTGAAAGTTGATTGTACAGCTTGACTACCATTCTGCTTGGTAGCTGTGTTTTTGTTTTAGAGCAAGATGTTTCTGATTACGGCCTAGAGGCTCTTTCACACTGGAATATCCAAACGCTGCTTTTAGAAGAAACGTGTTTCTAACTCGCTGAATCAAAACATACATGCAACTTCCTAAGATGAACGAACACAAAGCAGAGCAGTTTGAACTAGATGTTTCTCCTGTGTTTTAAACGCAGTCTTACTGCTAGTTCTTATAAGCCTGTATATGGCTGGAAATATCTGTTTCCAGATTCTCCAACGAAAGGATTTCAGAACTACTGCACACACACGTCAGTTTAACTCTGTAAGAAGATTGTACAGCTTGACAASCATTCTGATAGATCGCTGCGTTTTTGTTTTAGAGCAAGATATTTCTCATTACAGACTTTAGTCTCTGTCACTCTGGAATATCCAAACGCAGATTTTAGAAGAAACGTTTTTCTAACTCGCTGAATCAGAACATAGATGTATCTTCCTAAGGTGAACGATCACAAAGCACAGCAGTTTGAAATAGATCTTTCTCCAGTGTTTTAAACTCACTCTCACTGGTAGTTCTCATATGCCTGTATATGGCTGGAAATATCTGTTTCCAGATTCTCGAAGCATAGGATTTTTGAACTGCTGCAAACACACATCAGTTGAACGCAGTATGTTGATTGTACAGCTTGACAACCATTCTGCTAGATAGCTGCGTTTCTGTTTTGGAGCAAGATGTTTTTGATTACGGCCTGCAGGCTCTTTCACACTGGAATATCCAAACGCTGCTTTTAGAAGAAACGTGTTTCTAACTCGCTGAATCTAAACATAGATGCATCTTCCTAAGGTGAACGAACACAAAGCAGAGCAGTTTGAACTAGATGTTTCTCCTGTGTTTAAAACGCAGTCTTACTGCTAGTTCTTATAAGCCTTTATATGGCTGGAAATATCTGTTTCCAGATTCTCCAACGAAAGGATTTCTGAACTATTGCACACACACGTCAGTTTAACTCTGTAAGAAGATTGTACAGCTTGACAACCATTCTGCTAGATAGCAGCGTTTTTGTTTTAGAGCAAGATATTTCTCTTACGGCCTTTAGTCTCAGTCATTTTGGAATATCCAAACGCAGCTTTTAGAAGAAACGTGTTTCTATCTTGCTGAATCTAAACATAGAAGCAACTTCCTAAGGTGAACGAACACAAAGCAGAGCAGTTTGAACTAGACGTTTCTCTTGTGTTTTAAACGCAGTCTTACTGCTAGGTCTTAAATGCAGGGCTAAGGCTTTAAATATCTACTTCCAGATTCCCCTAAGAAAAGATTTCAGAACCTATGCACACAGACATCAATTTTTCTCCATAAGATGATTTTACAGCTTGACAACCATTCTGCTAGATAGATGCGTTTTGGTTTTAGAGCAAGATATTTCCCATTACAGCCTTTAGTCTCAGTCACTCTGGAATATCCAAACCTAGATTTTAGAAGAAAGGTTTTTCTAACTCACTGAATCTAAACATAGAGGCAACTTCCTAAGGTGAACGAACACAAAGCAGAGCAGTTTGAAATAGACGTTTCTCCAGTGTTTTAAACGCAGTCTTACTGGTAGTTCTCATATGCCTGTATGTGGCTGGAAATATCTGTTTCCAGATTCTCGAAGCAAAGGATTTCTGAACTGCTGCAAACACACATCAGTTTAACTCTGTAAGTTGATTTTACAGCTTGACAACCATTGTGCTAGATAGCTGCGTTTCTGTTTTAGAGCAAGATGTTTCTGATTACGGCCTACAGGCTCTTTCACACTGGAATATCCAAACGCTGCTTTTAGAAGAAACGTGTTTCTAACTCCCTGAATCTAAACATAGATGCAACTTCCTAAGGTGAACGAACACAAAGCAGAGCAGTTTGAACTAGATGTTTCTCCTGTGTTTAAAATGCAGTCTTACTGCTAGTTCTTGTAAGCCTGTATATGGCTGGAAATAT
>NW_022445335.1:0-2853 GCF_009761245.1 Sapajus apella
GTCTTAGCCCTCAGTCACTCCCAGCCCTTTTTTTGGCTGGGGTGGGAGAGGGGGGAAGAGGAAAGGGAGGAGGGAGGGACAGGGTCTCACTCTGTCATCCAGGCTGGAGTGCAGTGGCACAATCTTGGCTCACTGCAGCCCTGAACTCCTGGGTTGACCTCAAGCAATCCTCTGGCCTCAGCCCCATGAGTAGCTGGGACTACAGGCGTGTACCACTATGCCTGGCTAATCCAGCCCTCTTGTCTCTTCCAGAGATAGGAGGCCTAGCGTTGAACTGCTCACTCTCACACATGCACGCAGGGTCACTTTCTTCAGGGCAGGACTGGGTAGAACTTCCCTGCATCAGCCCAGCATCCAGCACCATGCTCGCCTCAGGGAAGTTTCCATAAAGGTGAGTAGGCACTAGAAAAGGTATGTGGTGGCGCAGCACTTGTCAATGCGCAATGACCAACTCTGGAAGACCCTTAGGAGTTTCTGAACCCTCCAGAAAGAGTAACTGGGGCCAGCCGATGGGAAGCTGACAACCGCCATCATATCACACTGTCAAGACCACAGGCAGACATAACACCGATGGCTCTGATGGGTGGTGCCACAGTGTTCCTACTAGGTGCCACAGCCCAGACGTGCCCTGGGAAGGAAGGATAGTGGGGAATCAGAAGCAGCTGCTACCCACACCTCCTCACATACTTTGCCACAGTTGCTCCCTGACCCCATCAGGACCGGCAACCCCAGAATGTTTCTTCTCACTGTAAAACACTGCCCCTCTTTCCAAACCGCTGATGCCACAAATTCCTTCCTCTTTTTTTCTAGACAGTCTTGCTGTCACTCAGGCTGGAACACAGTGGCTCATATACTTTACTTCACTGTACCCTCAAACTCCTAGGTATAAGCGATCCTCCTGCCTCAGCTTTCTGAGTAGCTAAGACTTACAAGCACATGCCATCATGCCCAGCTAATTTTTTTTTTTTTTTTTTTTTTTGAGACAGTCTCACTCTGTCACCCAGGCAGAGTGGTACAATCACAGCTCACTGCAGTCTTGATCTCCTGGGCTCAAGCAATTCTCCCTTCTTGGCCTTATTGAGAGCTCATATTGTTCACCCAGCATTATAAGAAATGGATTAAAATGCTGATGCTGGCCGGGCAGATCACCTGAGGTCAGGAGTTCAAGACCAGCCTGGCCAACATGGTGAAACTCCATCTCTACTAAAAATACAAAAATTAACCAGGCATGGTGGCTCACGCCTGTAGTCTCAGCTACTCAGGAGACTGAGGCAGGAGAACTGCTTGAACCCAAGAGATGGAGGTTGCAGTGAACCTAGATTGTACCACTACACTCTAGCTTGGGGGACAGAGCAAGACTATAAATATTTATAAATATATATATAAAATCTACACAAATAAATATATTTATAATAAATAAAACAAAATGCTGATATTGTTTTAGTCATGCTCAAAGGCATAATCATTCAACAGCACACACTAAGTGAGAGCCACAGCACAAAGTACTCCTGGCCAGGCATCCAAAGCCCACCTGTCTCACCTCTGCTTCTTACGGTGCCTGGTAAGAAAGGGAAAGAGAGGGCTCTTGTGACCACAGCAGGTAGAGGTGAGGCAGTGGGGCAGATGCAAGGAGGGCATGGCACATGCAAGGCTGGTAGGTTCCACGTTTGCTGCGGGTGGGGGTGGTTGGGCAAGGAGGGTGGACTGTGAACAGCAAGCAGGGGCAAGGGGCCTGGAAAGCTCTCTGCAGGCCGGGGCAGCCTCTAATTCAGTCTCCACACCTCCTCAGGGGTAGATGCTATCACCTCCCTGTACAAACCACCTGTACCTATAGAGGCAGCAGGCCCTAGAGGCATATTTTTATTTAATCCATTTATTTAATAAACATTTAATGTTTAATAAATACTTAATGTTCATTTACTTAATAAACATTAAAATAAGCACCCAAGACTCCCTCCTGTCCTGTCCAAGCAGAAAAGCCACCACAACAGGGATACTCTTCCAAAGGACGCCGCCACAGCCTCTCTAGAAGTCTGCCCTTGGCTCAATGGCCACAGTGTATTTCAGTGCACACCACCCTCAGTGTGAGACTGGCTCCCTTTTCCTGGCTGTTCTTAACTTCAGGGTTGGAAACTGCCTGACAGCACAAATAGGTGGCTCCCCTTCTTTTCTCATGATTAGAAACAGCCCTGTAATAGGAGAATTACTAACACATTAGCATTTTAGAAACCTCACTGGGCTAAGGACAGGCTTTGTTAGGGGTACATTCAGGAGTTTTCACCTCACTCTGATATGAATACTTAGGCTCTCTACTTCTCACTATTATCACCTTGGTAACTAATGCAGGGGTTGGTGGCTCACACCTGTATTCCCAGCACTTTGGGAGGCCAAGGAGGAAGGATCACTTGAGGCCACGAGTTTGAGACCAGCGTGGGCAACATAGCAAGACCCGGCCTCTACAAAAAATAAAAGATAAAATTAGCCGGGCATGGTGGCACATGCCTGTAGTCCCAGCTACTTGGGATAGTCCCAGCTACTTGGGAGGCTGAGGCGGGATGTTTGCATGAGTCCCCAATACTGAGGCTGCAGTGAGCTGTGGTTGTGCTACTATATTCAGCCTGAGCAACAGAGCGAGACCCTGTCTCAAAAAAACAATAATAAAATAAAAGTTAAAAATAAAAGACCTAGGCCAGGTGCAGTGGCTCATGCCTGTAATCCCAGCACTTTGGGAGGCTGAAGCAGGTGGATCACCTGACGTTGAGAGTTCAAGACCAGCCTGACCAACATGGAGAAACCCCATCTCTATTAAAAATATAAAAATTGCCGGGCGCGGTGGCTCAAGCCTGTAATCCC
>NW_022445336.1:0-2853 GCF_009761245.1 Sapajus apella
TCCCTCTTTTTGTATTGTTTGGAATAGTTTCAGAAGGAATGGTACCAACTCCTCTTTGTATGTCTGGTAGAATTCGGCTGTGAACCCGTCTGGACCTGGGCTTTTTTTGGGTGGTAAGCTCTTAATTGCTGCCTCAACTTCAGACCTTGTTATGGGTCTGTTCAGGGTTTCGGCTTCTTCCTGGTTTAGGCTTGGCAGGAGGCAAGTGTCCAGGAATTTATCCATTTCTTCCAGGTTTATTAGTTTGTGTGCATAGAGTTGTTTGTAATAATCTCTGATGATGGTTTGAATTTCTGTGGAATCTGTGGTGATATCCCCTTTATTGTTTTTTATTGCATCAATTTGGTTATTCTCTTTTTTCTTTTTTATTAATCTGGCTAGTGGTCTGTCTATTTTGTTGATCTTTTCAAAAAGCCAGCTCCTGGATTTATTGATTTTTTTGAAGGGTTTTTTGTGTCCCTATCTCCTTCAGTTCTGCTCTGATCTTAGCTATTTCTTGTCTTCTGCTAGACTTTGAGGTTTTTTGATCTTGCTCCTCTAGCTCTTTCAGTTTTGACAATAGGGTGTCAATTTTTTATGTCTCCTTGCTTCTCATGTGGGCACTTATTGCTATATATTTTCATCTAGAGACTGCTTTAAATGTGTCCCAGAGATTTTGGTATGTTGTGTCTTCATTCTCATTGATTTCGAAGAACATCTTTATTTCTGTCTTCATTTCATTGTTTATCCAGTCAACATTCAAGAGCAAGTTGTTCAGTTTCCATGAAGCTGTGCTGTTCTGGGTTAGTTTTTGAATTCTGAGTTCTAACTTGATTGCACTGTGGTCTGAGAGACTGTTTGTTACGATTTCCGTTCTTTTGCTGAGGAGTGATTTACTCCCAATTATGTGGTCAGTTTTAGAGTAGGTGGGATGTGGTGCTGAGAAGAATGTATATTCTGTGGATTTGGGGTGGAGCATTCTGTAAATGTCTATTAGGTTTGCTTGGTGCAGGTCTGAGTTCAAGTCCTGGATATACTTGCTAATTTTCTGCCTGGTTGAGCTGTCTAACATTGACAATGGGGTGTTAAAATCTCCCACTATTATTGTGTGGGAGTCTAAATCTGTTTGTAAGTCATTAAGAACTTGCCTTATGTATCTGGGTGCTCCTGTATTGGGTGCGTATATATTTAGGATCGTTAGCTCTTCTTGTTGCATTGATCCTTTTACCATTATGTAATGTCCTTCTTTGTCTCTTATGATCTTTGTTGCTTTAAAGTCTAATTTATCAGAGATGAGAATTGCAACTCCTGCTTTTTTTTGCTCTCCATTTGCTTGGTAAATCTTCCTCCATCCCTTTATTTTGAGCCTTTGTGTATCCTTGCATGTGAGATGGGTTTCCTGGATACAGCACACCGATGGGTTTTGGCTTTTTATCCAATTTGCCAGTCTGTGTCTTTTGATCGGGGCATTTAGTCCATTTACATTTAGGGTTAATATTGTTATGTGCAAATTTGATACTGCCATTTTGGTGCTACCTGGGTGGTTTGCCCTTTAGTTGAGCTTGTACTTGTTGTTCCTTTATATGTGTAGAGCCTCTTTCAGGAGCTCTTGTAGAGCTGGCCTGCTGGTGACGAAATCTCTGAGTACTTGCACGTTCACAAAGGATTTTATTTTTCCTTCACTTATGAAGCTTAGTTTGGCTGGATAGGAGATTCTGGGTTGAAAGTTCTTTTCTTTAAGGATGTTGAATATTGGCCCCCACTCTCTTCTGGCTTGTAGGGTTTCTGCTGAGAGATCTGCTGTGAGTCTGATGGGCTTCCCTTTGTGGGTAACCCGACCTTTCTCTCTGGCTGCCCTTAGTATTTTCTCCTTCATTTCAACTCTGGTGAATCTGACCATTATGTGCCTTGGGGTTGCTCTTCTTGATGAATATCTTTGTGGTGTTCTCTGTATTTCCTGGACTTGAATGTTTGCCTGCTTTGCTAGGTTGGGGAAGTTTTCCTGGATAATATCCTGAAGAGTATTTTCCAGCTTGGATTCATTCTCTTCGTCGCATTCAGGTACGCCTATCAAACGTAGATTAGGTCTTTTCACATAGTCCCACATTTCTTGGAGATTTTGTTCATTCCTTTTTACCCTTTTTTCTCCAGTCTTGCCTTCCCATTTTATTTCATTGATTTGATCTTCAACCTCTGATATCCTTTCTTCTGCTTGGTCAATTCAGCTGTTGATACTTGTACATGCTTCGCGAAGTTCTCGTGTTGCGTTTTTCATCTCCATCAATTCACTTATATTCCTTTCTTTTTGTCCATTTTCGTCAAATCTTTTTTCAAGGTTCTTAGTTTCTTTGCATTTGGTTAGAACATGTTCTTTAAGTTCACAGAAGTTTCTTACTACCCAACTTCTGAAGTCTGATTCTGTCATTTCATCACACTCGTTCTCCCTCCAACCTTGTTCCCTTGCTGGTGAGGAGTTGTGATCCCTTTTAGGAGGAGAGGTGCTCTGGTTTTGGGTGTTTTCATCCTTTTTGCACTGGTTTCTTCCCATCTTTAAGGATTTATACACCTGTCGACTTTGTAGTTGCTGGCTTTCAGATTGGGTCTCAAATCTTTCAGATTGACGTTCTGTTTGTTGATGATGAGGTTATTTCTGTTTCTTGGTTTTCCTTCTGACAGTCTGGCCCCTCTGCTGTAGGTCTGCTGAGGTTCACTCCAGGTCCTGCTTGCCTGGGGTTCACCTGCAGCAGCTGCTGAACAGTAAGGGTTGTTACCAGTTTTCTTCTTCTGCTATCTTTGTCCCAGAAGGATACCCGCCTAGTGTCAATCTGATCTCTCCTTTATGAGGTGGCTCTTTGGATATATAGGGGTCAGGGA
>NW_022445337.1:0-2853 GCF_009761245.1 Sapajus apella
AGTGGTGGGATCATAGTTCAATGTAGCCTCCAACTTCTGATCTCCAAAAATCCTCCTGCATCTGCCATCTAAGAAGCTGAAACTACAGGTGTGTGCCACTGAGCTCGGCTTGCCTACTTATTGAACAGCACACTTCATGCAATATTTAATGTATAGCAATAATGTCTCAAGAAGAGTGTTACAAACAAATGAATGGATAATTTGTTCAGTATGCTTTGATGGAAAAATAGACATTAACATGATGAAAGTGTGACATGTATGAAAGTACAACTGCATAAAACGTGCTTCTCTTTACACTCATTTTGTAAACACGATAGCACATACACATCACACCACACTTTCATTACAGGAAGAAAGTTCTGAAAATGTCACTAGGGGTGACCCACCGTGTGCTGGGCTTGGCTAAGGGAGCAGGCAGGCCCAGTGGTGAGAAGCACAGGCCCAGATACCCGGGCTCACGCTGACCAGCTGTGAGCTCTGGGAACATTGTACCTACCATCTGTGCTTCTGCTGATAATTTTACATCTGTGACATGGGAATAACATTGATACTACACAGCCCGATAAGACGATTGGTGCTGAGTTTAAATGTATGCAGTTTTCACAGGTCCATTGCACCTGAATAAAACTATACTTAAATTAAAAATACAAATACCGTTATAGGTTTAAAGAGTGTATCACAGAACAAAGCTTTAATCAGAAACTACATTTTCCAAAATTGTATCAATCTCTCCAAACTTCCTCAGGACACTCTCACCTGCTCGGGGCCCTGCCCTCTCCTCAGGCGTCCCACCCCAGAGCTTGCTATATAGCAGGACACATGCAAATAGGGCTGTCCCTCTGCTGATGAAAAGCAGCCCAGCCCTGACCCTGCAGCTCTGGGAGAGGAGCCCAGCCCCGGTTTTCACAGGTGTTTCCACTGAGTTTTCAGGACTGAAAAAGGAGACTCGCCATGGAGTTTGGGCTTTGCTGGGTTTTCCTTGTTGCTGTTTTAAAAGGTGATTCATGGAATATGAGTGGAATGTTATGTGAATATGAGTGAGAGAAACTGAATCTGTGTGGCAGTTTCTGACCAGGATGTCTCTTTGTCCGCAGGTGTCCAGTGTGAGGTGCAGCTGGTGGAGTCTGGGGGAGGCTTGGTCCAGCCTGGGGGGTCCCTGAGACTCTCCTGTGTGGCCTCTGGATTCACCTTCAGCAGCTATGACATGAGCTGGGTCCGCCAGGCTCCAGGGAAGGGTCTGGAGTGGGTCTCAGCTATTAGTAGTAGTGGTGGTAGCACAAGCTACGCAGACTCCGTGAAGGGCCGATTCACCATCTCCAGAGACAACGCCAAGAACTCGCTGTATCTGCAGATGAGCAGCCTGAGAGCCGAGGACACGGCCGTGTATTACTGTGCGAGTGACACAGTGAGGGGAGGCCCGTGTGAGCCCGGACACAAACCTCCTGCAGGGGCGCGCGGGGCCCCCAGGGGGAGCCCGGACGCTGTGCACGGGGCTGTCCCGGGGCAGGTGCAGGTGCTGCTAAGGGCTGGCTTCCTGCCATGGCCTGGGGCTGCTTGTTATCAATTTTCCCCAGGGAACTTCCCAGATTTACAATTCTGTACTAAAATTTGATGTCTCTAAAGGCAAAGCTTTTCTGTCCTTTTTTGTTTCTTTGTTTTTGTAACAGGACGACACATCTTCACCTTGACAGGAGCCACAGTGTCACTTTGGGGGCAGATAATCCTTCTGTGGTCAGCAGGATGAAAGTCCCGAAGAATATCAGGGGAACTGGGAGTGTTTTCCAATTAGACTTAGGACAGAGACCTCCATGGGAATCTCTATTATAACAGGCTTTGAGTTCTAACAGGAGCCACGCGGCAGGCTCACCCAGGGTCAGGGTTCTTTAAACCCGATGGTATCACAGCTGTCTCCCCTCGTCTTGTAAAACTGTGCACATCTGACTCAAACTGGTCCAGTTGACCCTCTTTTGCTAATCCATTTCCTTCTCTGAAAACCTGATTCTCACAGTTTCCTTTCTTCTTCTCTTCCCTAAAAACAGAGAATTAGTTGCCTTTAGTCAAAATCCCAGGGCTCAGGTCTGCAGGACCTGGGTAGGCTGAGGGACTTTCTCACTCCCCATTGCCTGGACATCCCTGCTGTCTTCTGAGCATGGAGGCATTTGGAAAATGAAGTGGACATCAGTCATGAAGGGAATAGTGCTAGTTTTCTCCAATGGGATGTTGATGCAGGACTGATCTTGTGCTTCTCACACTGTCACAGAGTTTGGACTCTCCCATCTGACTTTGAGGAAAGCTAAGATTGGACACTTCATTGTGCTGTGAGCTGTGGGTAACAGTAATTGTAGGGTCTGGCTAGGCATGCCTAAGTTCGATACTGCTGGCCATTGGGAAAGACAGGCTGGGATTCCCACGAAGACCTGCATCTGCCATAAACCATGGCTTCCCATTATCTTCTGTTAAGTTCTGATTGATTCAGCCCCACCTGGATTATCTAGAACACTCTTTGTGACAGGAAAAAATAATGGCACGCTCCTCTAACACCTGTATGATGCCATTGGAGCAACACCTGGGTTAGTGTGTGATTGACAGACTGTGGTTTAGTCAAGGTTACAAGCAAAATTATTTGTTTCCATTATTATATTTTATTTTATATTTGGCAATATAGTCGTGCTCATATTATAAATATGTGTGCTACATATTTTTAGCGAAAAACTTTGGAATCAGAACAACTTTATCTTGAAAAGGGGCAAGGCAAAATAAGACTGAGACCTGCTGGGCTACACTCCCAGTAAGTTAAGGTGTTCTTAGTCACAGGATGAGATAGGATGTCTGCACTAGACACAAGTGATAAAG
>NW_022445338.1:0-2852 GCF_009761245.1 Sapajus apella
ACCTGGGAGGCAGAGGTTGCAGTGAGCCGAAATTGCACCACTGCACTATAGCCTGGGCAACAGAGCAAGACTCCATCTCAAAAATAAAAGATTATATGCAGAATTAATTATAGCAGGTAATAATTAATTCTAATTCTGTAATCCTAGCATTTTGGGAGGCCAAGACAAGAGGATTGCTTGAGCCCAGGAGCTCAAGACCAGTCTAGGCAACATTGCAAGACCTTGTCTCTACGTAAAAAAATTTTTTTTTTTTTTTTAAATAGCCAGGTGTGGTAATATGCAATCGTAGTCCCAGGTATGCAGAAGGCTAAGGCAGGAGGATTGCTTGGGCCCAGGAGGTCAAAACTGTAGTGAGCCGTGATCACGCCATTACACTCCAGCCTGGATGACAGAACTCTACCCTGTCTCAAAAATAAAATTCTAGAAGAGGGAGAGATCAATAGAGAGCCATGAAATCCAAGAAGACTGACAGAAGAGATGGGATTGGAATCAGCTCTGAAAGATAAATAGAATCTAGATGGGCGGGGACTATACGGGTATTTCAGGCAGCGGGGATACTATGAGCAATTGGCATTGAGCTGGGTGTTGTGGAAAGGGAGAGGCTCCCTGTCTGGGGTAACGTGCTTAGGAATAACAACCAATATGGTTGGCCCAAACTTCATTAGCTGAATGAATAGTTACACAAGTCTGAAACAAAAATGGGAACTCAGTCTCGTCATAGGGAGCCTGAAAGCCATTGTTTCCTTATGATAAATTTTTTTTTGAGACAGGACTGGAGTAGCATGGACATGGCTCACTGCATCCTTGACTTTGCAGGTGCCACAGGTGTATGCCACCATGCCCTGCTAAATTTTTTACTTTTTTTTTTTTTTTTTTTTTTTTTTTTTTTTTCCTGTAGAGACAGGGACATACTATGTTGCCAGGCTGGTCCCAAACTCCTGCTCACAAGCGATCCTCCCTTCTTGGCCTCCCAAAGTGTTTGGTGTTACAGGTGTGAGCCACCACACTTGGCCTCTTTCTGTTTCTTTAGAGTAGAGCCACCCTAGTATGCATCTCTAGCCCATAACTGTTCCCCAGCATTGTTATGTCTTTTAAGCCTCTTTCAATCTCCAAGTTTGTTGGCTGGGTGAGTGCTCACACCTGTAATCCTGATGGATAGGATCATTTAAGTTCAGAGGTTTGAGACCAACCTGGACAACACAGGGAGACTCCTGTCTCTACAAAACCTAATTTTCTTTTTTTTTTAAAACTCCACTCAGGCTGCAGTGCAGTGGTGTGATCTCGGCTCACCGCAACCTTCGCCTCCTGGGTTCAAGCCATTCTTCTGTCTCACCCTCTCAAGTAGCTGAGATTACAGGCACATGGGACCATGCCCCGCTAATTTTTGTACTATTAATAGAGCTGGGGTTTCACCATGTTGGCCTGGCTGTACTCAAACTCCTGACCTCAGGTGATCTGCCCACCTCAGTCTCTCAAAGTGCAAAGATTGGAATCACAGGTGTGAACAACCGTGCCCGGCCAAAAACTACAATTTAAAAAACAGACACAATCTACAAGTTTCTCCTCTATCCCTTTTCCTTTTTTGGAGACAGAGTCTTGCTCTGTCACCCAGGCCAGAGTGCAATGGCACAATGTCAGTCCACTGCAACCTCCAACTCCCAGGTTCAAGTGATTCTCTTGCTTCAGCCTCCTGAATAGCTGGAACTACAGGCATGTGCTACCACACCTGTAGCACAGGCTAATTTTTGTATTTTTGGTAGAGATGGGGTTTCTCCATGTTGGTCAGGCTGGTCTCAAACTCCTGACCTTGTGATCTGCCCACCTTGACCTCCCAATGTGCTGGGATTACAGGCCTGAGCCACCTTGCCTGGCCTATCCCTTTTCCTTTCTATGGATTTTGGAAGAGTCCACACTGTTGGGCCTGTAGCATTTCTCAAAGTCTGGATTTCCCTGGTGCAGGTGAACCCATTCTCTGTCTTTTGTATTTGTGGCATATTTGCAGCCGGATTTATGCTCACCCCATTAGATTAGAGTTTGATCATGTTGGCAAGATTCAGTGGGTGATGTGATTGATCTTTTATTGGTGATGAATACTATCCTATTGTCTCTCTTATTTTGTTAATTTTTAAAATTAGTTTTTTAGAAATAGGGGTCTCATTTTGTCACCCAGGCTGGAGTGCAGTGACTCCACCATAGCTCCCTGAAGCCTCAAATTCCTGGGCTCAAGTGATCTGCACACCTCAGCCTCATGAGTAGCTGAGACCACACACCACCACACCCAACTTGTTTTCTTCTTTGAGATGAAGTCTCGCTCTGTGCCCCCAGGCTGGAGCGCAGTGGCGCAATCTCGGCTCACTGCAATCTCTGCCTCCTGGGTCCAAGCGATTCTGCTGCCCAGCCTCCTGAGTAGCTGGAATTACAGGTAACCGCTACCACGTCCAGCTAATTTTTGTATTTTTGGTAGAGACGGGGTTTCTCCATTTGGCCAGGCTGGTCTAGAACTGACCTAGTGGTCCACCCAGCTCAGCCTCCCAAAGTGCTGGGATTCCAGGTGTGAGCCACCACGCCTGATACCTGATTCCTATTCACCGGTCATGGATGGGAGCTATGGAACCTTTCCCCAGAATACATGCTGGCCCCATCAGAACATCAGGGTTCAGTCTACTAAGAGATGTTCCTCTGTTTGTGCTACACACCCAAATAGTCCATCTCAGTCCACTGTCAGACAACTTCCAGGAATGACAGTGGCTGTAGTCTAGCTGGAAAAACGCTGAAGTAGGAGTCAGCAGACCCTGGGACTCTTTTGACTCAGCCACTAACAACTTAATGTGGCCTTGGGGGGGGGAAAAAAA
>NW_022445339.1:0-2852 GCF_009761245.1 Sapajus apella
GACATTTTAGTAGATTTTCAGCTCCAGGTCTTTATTCCTTGCTAAAACTTTCTCTTTTAATTGCTTTAAAACAGTAACATGTTGTGGAAAATCATGTGTAAGTGACCATGACTTCCCTGTTCTAATATCCTTTCCCTATTTACCAATTGTGTGTTAGGTAATTTATACAAAAAGTAACCTGAGTTGTAATAAGGATATACATTTCAACATTGTTTGTTATAGCAAAGAGCTGGGTAGGGAAACTCTGAAAGTCCCTCACTTGGCAGTGGATAAGGAAAACCTGATATTCACATCATGGGATAGCATATAATAACTAAGGCAAATAAATTAGATCTTTGTCGATATGGATAGATCTTGAAAACATAATATTAAGTTTAAATAGCAAGGTCCAGAACATGTAAAGTCAAAAAAAAAATCATATGAAACAATACTAAGGATTATATGCAGCAAAAATATGAAATGCAAATCAGAAAAATACATACCAAAAAAATGATCATAGTTTCCTCTGTAGTGGGCAGGAGGAGGATAAAACCGTGGAAAGGTCTTCTCTCTCTCCTCTCTCTCTTTCTCTCCCTCCCCCTTTCCCAGTCTCCCCTCTCTCTTTTGCCTACACAAATATTACCAGGGTTTGCAGGAAGGTCTGACTTGCTTCTGAGGTAATCATCAGCCGACCCCATCCTCTGTACAGTGGGAAACAATAATGGGGGGGAGAGAGACGGAGGAGGCTTGTGCTGCTGGTGGTCGGTGGTGAGGCTGGGTGCAGGGGGCGATGGTGCAGGTGCAGGTGGCTGGGTGGCTGGCGCGGCTCCGGTCACCCAGGCATTGTCAGCGCGCAGGTCCCCATGGCCACGCGAAGCCCAGCCCGCTCTCGCCTGCCAGGGGCATGCCGCGCCTTGGCTGCCCACTGACAGCGCCCGGAGCGCCTCCCCTCCTCCTGCTCCTTCTCCTCCTCCTGCTCCTTCTCCTCCTCCTCTCCTTCTCCTCCTCCTTCCTCCTCCTTCTTCTCCTCCGCCTCCCGCTCCTGCTCCGCTCCGGCTCTCCCAGAGTCTGGAGCCTGGGTGCCTCGGGCCGGGCACTCCCTCCCCCCCACCCCCCACCTCGCGCTCTGCTGCAGCCGCCTCCCACGGAGCTCCGGGCCGAATCGCCTGGGCTGGGCCTCCCGAGAGCCACAGTCATCTTCAGTCCCAGGGCTAAGTTGCCGCCATCTTCGTCCTGGAGAAACACTTTTTTTTTTTTTTTTTGAGACGGAGTTTCACTCTTGTTACCCAGGCTGGAGTGCAATGGCGCGATCTCGGCTCACCGCAACCTCCGCCTCCTGGGTTCAGGCAGTTCTCCTGCCTCAGCCTCCTGAGTAGCCGGGATTACAGGCACGCACCACCATGCCCAGCTAATTTTTTGTACTTTTAGTAGAGACGGGGTTTCACCGTGTTGACCAGGATGGTCTCGATCTCTTGACCTCGTGATCCACCGCGCCCAGCTGAGAAACACTTTTTTGAGGGGAGCGCTGGCTTTTGCGTCATCTCCTCCCGCGCAGAGCTCGTTTCATCTTGGCGAGGCGCAGCCGGCTGGGCCGGGAGGGCGAAGGCGCGCGGGGCGGGGCCGCGGTGCTCAGGGTCCCCGCCCGGCTCCCTGGGCTCGGGCGCCTGCTCCCTCCTGTCCTACCCCTGTCCACGATATGCTGTTTTAGTCACTGGAGAGAAAGATAAAAAGTCAGGCTGCGGACAACGTGGCCGCATAGGCTCCTGGAAGCGTCCGAGTTGCCGGCGCCGGGGCGGAGGTCTCCACTGGGGCGAGGGTCTGGGCAGAGTCCTCCGAACTAAGGACCGAGCCACTTGCGAGGGAAGGTGGAAGTGGAGGACGCTCGAATTGGCTGGGGGGGACGAGGTGACGTTTCGGCTCTGAATGCGCCTCAGATCCCGGACCCAGACATCCACCGCTCCCCGCGCCTGCGGTGATTCCGTCCTGATGTGTGACCCGGTGGTGCGTGCCCGCCTGTGCACCTGCATCGACCCTGCAGCTGCGGGGGGAACAGCCACCTATCTGTCCATGTTTTCCTATTCTAAAGTGAACGGTGAGAAGTGGCCTCTTAGAGCCGTGGGAAGAAGAGGTGAGCCCTGCGCCACCCTGGGGAGTGACCCTAGCCGCGGCCTCCAAGTGAACCGCCCGCATCTCCAAGGGCTCCTCCTCGGACCTGGACCCTTCGCAGGAGCTCCGACCCTCCCCCTGCCCCCGCTGCCTGCGCCAAGCCCCCGCCTGGGTGGACTTCTCCGAGGACTTCCGCAGCTGCGGGCCAGCTGGGTGCCTGCGAGTCGCCGCCGCAGCCTGAGCCTCTGGTGCCCCTTAGCGTTGGCTCTCGGAGTTCTGAGAAGGAAAGGCAACAGACACATTCTGGGAAAATCTGGGGTCACCTCGATTCTGGCTCCTAGGCTGGATGGGCAAGCATCGGTCTCCTTTAATCTGAAGATTCTGCCCACTCCGCCCCTCGCCCCAGCCAGACCCGCGGGGGCAGGAGGCTGCGTGGGTGCCAGACGCTGCCTGCGCGCACTGAGCGCAGTGCTGCCGGCACTTTCCGCGGTGGTAGCCCTCCCTGCTGTGCTTTCCAAGGACCCTCATGCCCCGCCCAGGTGCACATTCACTACATGGGGCTCACTAGGTGACCTCGTTCTAAGTAAAGTGCCTTGAGAAACCAAAGGGATGGGGCATCCGTATCCATTTTCCTTTAACAAGTGCTGTGGGTGTTGGGGATGCGGAAGAAGTAGGTGTTTTTTTAAAGAGAAAATTGCAAAACCTCTTGGGCAGGATTCAACCTACTAGTCTCTTCCGCTGCTTAATAAGGTACTGAATATACTAAA
>NW_022445340.1:0-2852 GCF_009761245.1 Sapajus apella
GCAGTGTGATTTGCTGCCTTCCTCCCCATCACCTACATCTGGCAAATGACCCCTTGCTATCTCTCCCCAGCTTCCCACCCCCTCCCTCCCTCCTCTATTTCCCCCCCAACTGACCCCAGTCATAGGTGGGTGTTGAACAATGAGAACACATGGACACAGGGAGAAGAAACATGTTTCTTCTAAAAGCTGTGTTTGGATATTCCTGAGTCATGGGAGTATAGGATGCAATGAGAAATATCTGGCTCTAATACAAAAACGGAGGTATGCAGCAGAATGATTGTCAAGATGTATATTCAACTTACAGAGTTAAACAGATGTGTGAATGTACCAGTTCAAAAACCCTTTCTTTGGAGAATCTTGAAAGAGATATTTCAGACCATATACAGGCTCTTAAGAATTATCGGTTAGATCGCGTCTGAACCACAGGAGAAACGTCTGTTTCAAACTTTTCTTCTGTGTGTTCGTTCCCCTTAGGAAGTTTCATCTATGTTTAGATTCAGCGAGTTAGAAACACGTTTCTTCTAAAAGCTGCGTTTACATATTCCTGAGTGAATGGGTGTGAAAGGTGTAATGAGAAATATCTGCATCTAAAACGAAAACGAAGCTATGTAGCAGAATGATTGTTAAGGTGTATATTCAACTTACAGAGTTAAACAGATGTGTGAATGTAGCAGTTCAGAAACCCTTTCTTTGGAGAATCTGGAAAGAGATATTTCCAGCCATATACAGGCTCTTAAAAGTTAGCGGTAAGATCACTTCTAAACCACAGGAGAACCGTCTGTTTCAAACTAATCTGATGTGTGTCCGTTCACCTTTGGAAGGTGCATCTATGATTAGATTCAGCGAGTTATAAACACGTTTCTTCTAAAAGCTGCGTTTGCATATTCCTGAGTGAATGGGTGTACACGGTGTAATGAGAAATATCTGCATCTGAAACAAAAACGAAGCTATGTAGCAGAATGATTGTCAAGGTGTATATACAACTTACAGGGTTAAACAGACGTGTGAATGTAGCAGTTGAGTATCCCTTTCTTTGGAGAATCTGGAAAGAGATATTTCCAGCCATATACAGGCTCATAAGAATTAGTGGTAAGGTCGCGTCTAAAGCACAGGAGAAACGACTCTTTCCAACTGCTTTTCTGTGTGTTCGTTCACATTATGAAATTGCATCTATGATTAGATTCAGCGAGTTAGGAACACGTTTCTTCTAAAGGCTGTGTTTGATATTCCTGAGTGAATGGGTGTATAGGATGTAAAGAGAAATATATTTCACTAAAAAAAAACGGAGCATTGCAACAGAATGATTGTCAAGGTGTACTTTCAAGGTGCAGAGCTGCGTTTGGATATTCCTGAGTGAATGAGAGTACAGGATATAATGAGAAATATCTGGCTGTAAAATAATAATGGAGCCATGTAGCACAATGATTATCCAGGTGTATATTCAAGTTACAGAGTTAAAAATATAAGTGAATGTAGAAGTTCAGAAACCCTTTCTTTGGAGATCCTGGAAAGAGATATTTCCAGCCATACAAAGGATCATAGGAATTACAGGATGTAATGAGGAACATCTGGCTCTAAAACAAAAACGGAACTATGTACCAGAATGATTGTCATGGTGTATATTCAAATTACAGAGTTAAACAGCTGTGTGAATGTAGCACTTCAGAAACCCTTTCTTTGGAGAAATTGGAAAGAGATATTTCCACCCATATACAGGTTGGTAAAAATTAGCGGTAACATCATGTCTAAACCACAGGAGAAACGTTTGTTTCAAACTTTTCTGCTGTGTGTTCAATAACCTTAGGAAGTTCCATCTATGATTAGATTCAGCGAGTTAGAAACACGTTTCTTCTAAAAGCTGCGTTTGGATATTCCTGAGTGAATGGGAGTATAGTATGTAATGAGAAATATCTGGCTCTAAAACAAAAACGGAGCTATGTAGCAAAATGATTGTCAAGGTGCCTATTCAACTTATAGAGTTAAACAGATGTGTGAATGTAGCAGTTCAGAAACCCTTTCTTTAGAGAATCTGGAAAGAGGTATTTCCAGCCATATACAGGCTCTTAAGAATTAGCGGTAAGATCACGTCTAAACCACAAGAGAAACGTCTGTTTCAAGTTACTCTGCTGTGTGTTCGTTCACCTTTGGAAGGTGCATCTATGTTTAGTTTCAGCGAGTTAGAAACACGTTTCTTCTAAAAGCTGCGTTTGCATATTCCTGAGTGAATGGGTGTACAGGGTGTAATGAGAAACATCTGCATCTGAAACAAAAACGAAGCTATGTAGCAGAATGATTGCCAAGGTGTATATTCAACTTACAGGGTTAAACAGATGTGTGAATGTAGCAGTTGAGAATCCCTTTCTTTGGAGAATCTGGAAACAGATATTTCCAGCTATATATAGAGTCGTAAGAATTAGCGGTAAGATCGCGTTTAAAGAACAGGAGAAACGACTCTTTCAAACTGCTCTTCTGTGTGTTCGTTCACATTATGAAATTGCATCTATGATTAGATTCAGCGAGTTAGGAACACGTTTCTTCTTAAAGCTGCGTTTGGATATTCCTGAATCAATGGGAGTATAGGGTGTAATGAGAAATATCTGGCTCTAAAACAAAAACAGAGCTATGTCGCAGAATGATTGTCAAGGTGTATATTCACCTTACAGAGTGTAACACATGTGTGAATGTAGCAGCTCGGAAACCATTTCTTTGGAGAATTTGGAAAGAGATATTTCCAGCCCTATACCGGCTCATAAGAAATAGCGATAAGACAGCGTCTAAACCAAAAGAGAAACGTCCGTTTCAACCTTCTCTGCTGTGTGTTCGTTCACCTTAGGAAGTTGCATCTATGTTTC
>NW_022445341.1:0-2852 GCF_009761245.1 Sapajus apella
ACAAGCTGCAGGTGAGTGAGTCCTGGCAGGGGCCATGAAGGGTGGGGTGGGGTAGGTCGCTGCCGAGATGTGACCCCATTATTTCGGCTCCAGAATGACTTCATGGCCCTCGTGAAGGAAAATGCGGACCTGAAGGAGCGGGTGGAAAAACTAGAACTCGGACTCATCCAGCTCTCTGGAGAGAGAGACATGATAAGTGAGCAGAAGGCCAGGGCAGGGCAGAGGAGCTGCAGGGTGGTGGGAGGGGCCCCAGTATCTGAGCCTGTCCTCCCACAGGAAAGTCCATCAAACCAAATGACCGTCAGACAGCAGTGGCCAAGACCCAGCACCAGAAGAAGAACGATGTTAGCATGCTGTCCGAGGCCGAGGAGGGGATGAAGGTAAGGTGTACAACATCTCTGCGGGGGTGAGGGGGATGGGGGTGGGTGTGAGCGTGGGTGCCGGCACCGGCGTGGCAGCTGAGCAACCCTATCTCCAGGTGAAGCTGCTGGAGCTGCAGGGGCCAGTCATGCAGCTTATGATCAACCACGAGGTCCAGTGCCCTGCTATTGAGTGCACTCCAGGGGCCCCAGCCCCCCAGGAGCTTGGTGCTGCTGACAAGGATGGTGAGCAGAGCTGTCAGGCGGGATGGGCAGGCAGGAGCAGGGGAGGCTGGCACTGTACTCAGATCCCCACCTCCCTCTCTCCAAAGAATTTTATGAGATGAGCCTGGACAACGACAGTGACAGCCTGGAGCCTGCAGGAGGGAGGGTACACCACAACCCCAGTGCACAGCAGATGGTGCATGGCTTTGTGAGCTGCGGGATGGCCAGCAACACCGACCCTTGGGCAGCAGTCCCTCTATGCAATGATTTTACGGGGCTGCGGCGAAGGAGGAGGTAAACATCACCATCAGCTAAGAGCTGGCCAAGAAATTTACAAAGGAACTAAGTTATAGGATTAGTCTTCTACATGTTTATTTTATTTGAATGTTAGAGCCAGCCATGATGATTTGTGTTTCTAATTTTTAGTTTATTTGTTAAAAGTTAAAGGAGAGTGGGCCTTCGTGTGGCTTTCACTGATGTTCACTCTGGCATCCTTTAGCGTTTTTCATTTTTAATTTGATAATCATAGGTCATTAGCATGCCTATCGAGTTTGCCCTTACGTGGTGGGAGTTCAAACACACAAAGACCCACTAGTGGCACAAAACCATTCTCGCTAGTTTGAAATAGGCTGCCATGGTTTTTAATGTTATTGCAGCATGTATGTTCATTATGGAATTCAGATACAATTTGCTTATGCTCTGCTATGATAGTTGATGGAATCCTGATCACAGTGAGCTCTTAATTAGCTCAATATGTGCTTTGCCCTCACGTGCACACTGTTTATTACTTTGTAAGATGCCACTAGGAGTACTGACATTTAGAGTTGTTGAAAAGCCGAGAACTGGAAACAGCCTTTCTTCCATTTTCTGTGCAAATGGAGTAATAACATTTTGGGAGCTTTTAACATCTCACAGAAGAGGAAAATGGCCTGCTCTGGCAGGTATGTGCAGAATGGAGTATTTCATTCATTCCCATGCCAAGAATGAGCGCTGTGCTGTGGCAGTTCTTTTAGGGTTTTCCTGTGCTCTGGGCTCATGAAGATACTGCATTGTGAGCTGCGGCAGCTGTGCTCTTTTTTGATGAACTAAAAAGGGATGATTTCTGAGGAATAAAAGGCTCCCATCTTTGACTGTAGATGTGAAAAACCTTTCCTAGCTTAGAGCATTTATATCTATAATACATGGTAAAGTCAGAGTTTATGTTACCTGTTTCAATGACATGACTCCATGTCTCAGTACATAAGAAAGCACTGGTTGGCATTCTTCTTAATGTATTTAGTAAATATCATAATTCATAATAAATCCTTTAAGATAAAGTGTTATATATATATATATATATATATATATATATATATATGAATGGAACTTTGTATCATGGAGTGGATAGGCACTAAATATCGATGACTGAACAGGTAATGTGTGAGGACACTTGGTATAGTGCCTTGCACACAGAAAGAGACCACGGATGAGATTATCCGTTTGTATCATTTCACAATTTTACAAATTGCTATTTATTACAGTTCACATAGCAAGTTGCTGACAAAATGTCTGTTTTTATAAATCATCTCGAAAAAAAAAAGAAATCCTTTAAAACTTTAAATGTCCAGAAAAAAACAGAAAATTAAAAAAAAAATTTTTTGTTAAGTTTAAATGTCCCTAGAACAGGCATACAGGTTCTAGTCAAAAATGAATTAGAGTGCGGGAAAGCCGTGTGACACCTGGCATCCCTTTGTGTTCAAGGAGCTTCTTTGAGGCTACAAGACTGATTTGACCATCCAGACTAATCTGGCTAATACCTATTCTTCAACCACCTTGGTTACTCTGGCATAGGAATTGCCTTCGTTTTCTTCAATAAAAAGGACTTTAAACAACAATCACAAACAAAAAATAATAACCACAGGCATTATTATAAACGAAGATATGTGAGAGTACTTGGCTGAAACAAAAAGGAGTCTCAGTAGGGAGAATTGTACTATATTTGAAAATCAAGTTTATGCAACTTAAAATGTTTATAGACTGCATGCCATCTACTGTTTGTGAATGTCAACGTATTATCAGGAAAAGTGTCTGTACAATCACAGAGTTTTATTTCCTCACCAAGTTCTTTACCAAGAGTGAAATATGTTTTGATATCTTTCGTTTTCAGTTAGAGGCATATTTTGTGCAAGATTTATGTTAATGTGCCTCTACATTATGAATGAATTCTTTCAGTCAGGCATTGCCTAAATCATAACTTTATGATGCTTGGGAAAGAATCAACAGTTGAAA
>NW_022445342.1:0-2851 GCF_009761245.1 Sapajus apella
TCAAGTTGACATACAAAACTAACCAGCACACTTAGAATAGTAGAGTGCTAATAAATAAAGTTGTACCCATTTGCCAAACACGCATTTTAAGTTAATTTATGCCAAAAAGAATAAGTGAATAATTCAACTAAAATGTGAGTAAAAATTAAAAATAAGCATTGCCTCCATAAAGTACATTTGATTAAGTTATATCATTTCAAATGTAATTATATTTTATACTAATCTCGATGTATGGAAAGTTACCAAATAGTCTTTAATTATCACATATTTTAATAAAATGTTCTACTCTAGGTGACATAGTGAGATTTCATCTCTACAATTTTGTTTTTTTTAAATAGCTGGGTGTGGTGGTACGCCTATAGTCCCAGCTACTCAAGAAACTGAGGAGAAAGAATTGCTTTAGCCCAGCAGTTTGAGGCTGCAGTGTACTATGATTGCACCACCACACTCCAGCCTGGGAAACAGAGCAAGATCCTGTGTCTATAAAGTAATATACACAGATAGATAGGTGTGCGTGTGTGTGTGTGTGTATGTGTGTATACACATATATTTGTACATATAATTGCCTAAAAAGCTACTTAAAATTAGGTAAACATGAGCCTGTATTCTGCTCTGATTATCCATTGCTCTTTAAATGTCTCAGTGACTCTGATACAAGTTAGTATGATTGATTTAAGAAAAAAAGATACAGAGAAGCTGATCTTTTGATGTCAAGCTGTGAAAAATGTCATCAGGTAATTTAGAATTAATACAATATATTTAAAAGGCTTTTGATAAGAAAATCCTATTAAACTTAAAACTAAGGACTTATTTTCACATAAACAATAGCCAGTGTTATTGGAAAATTCCTGGGTAGGAGTTATTCCAGGGTTCACAAGTATAGAAATTTTTCTTGATCTACTATAGCCATAGCTAACTTATGTCAGGTAAAAGTGTAGGAATACAGTTTGCTTCCTACAGCATGTAATTAATATGTAATAAATATGCCCTGGGTAAGATAAATAAGATAATAATGCATATTTTTCTTATTAATACAAGAAAAAAATACATTCAATCCATAGGTTTCAAAACCACATGCTTTAAAATAAGAGATATTTCTTGGATAATCCTGCTGTTAAAATCTCACTGTTGATTCATAAATTTAAACCCCATGCTTTAGAATACTTTTAAAGACAAATATCACCACATTAATGATTCTTTATCATCTTCCAACAGATTCTCCCATAAGACTGCAAGTCATGCAATCATAAAGGTAGGCATTTTGATAATTTCCTTTTATAAAATAAGTCTGTTGGTTTCATTACAAGTTTGAATTTTTTGAATTTAAATAGACACTGTCATTTCAGATTAAGAACAAGAGAAATTTAGTCTTATATATATGAGATTTGCATTCTTAAATATAATTCTAGCTAATGGTGTTTAAAATGTATAGATAGATTTCTATTTATTTAACTTACAGTTCCAGATATTCGTCAATAAATGACCTTCTCCCTTGTATTATAGGACATTGCTTTTTACTTATAAAGATTTTAAGATGTGAAAGACCACAGTAAAAAAAAAGTCAAACTATGCATCAAATATTTATTGTGCACCTACTATGTGCCAAATACTATAATAAGCAATAGAGATTCAGGAAACAACATTTTAACTCTCTAGTTTTTCCAAAACATGTTATTCATATCAAAATATCAATGTGTCAAAAACAAATGCACCATCATCACAATTTATTTTTGGTAAATAGAATAGAGTCATACAATACTGCCACTTCTTAGGGAAGAAAAGCAGCCTTGTCAATAGAGATTGGCAAAGACATTTATACAAGAGTAATCTGAGAACTAGGAGGAGAACCAGACGAAACTGTGTCCGAGGACTGCAAAGAGAAATATGTTTTCAAAAGTAGAGAGTAGTCAACAATTTCAACAGAAATGAGGTCACTGTCTTTGTCAACCAGAGTCTTCTGGGTCTGTTATCAGAGCAACGAGGAAGTTCAGGAAAGATTGCAAGATTTAAGGAGTGAAAAGAGTCAGTGGGTATAGATTACTTGTTCAAAAAACTTGGTGACTAAAGGAAAGGTGGAGAGGACAATGGGATCCAGGAAAGAGAGAAATTTGTTTATAGCTCTATTTTTTGGTATGGAGAAGAAATGAACATTTTTGTAGTAGGAGACTTACTGTACAGAGAGAAAGAAACATCCACAATGGTGTCAACAGCATAGGAATAAGATTCAGATTTGAAAGGACACTTTCTCAACAATGGAAAGATGGAAGTAGATGAAAATGGGTGTACACAAAGGTAATCGCCAACATTAGGCTGGGCACTGTGGCTCATGCCTGTAATCCCAGAACTTTGGGAGGCCGAGGTGGGTGGAACACCTGAAGCCAGGAGTTTGAGACGAGCCTAGTCAACATGGTAAAACCCTGTCCTTACTAAAAATACAAAAAATCAGCTGGGCATGGTGGTAGGTGCCTGTAATCCCAGCTACTCATGAGGCTGAGGCAGGAGAATCGCTAGAACCCGGGAGGTGGAGATTGCAGTGAGCCTAGATTGTGCCATTGCAACAAAAGCAAAACTGTCTCAAAAAAAAGGCAACATTAATTGAACACACATACACAAGTGAGGGAGGATGAGTGGCATTGTTTTATGCAATTGCTATGTTGTCAAAGGTAATATTACCCCACTTTACAGTAAGAAAACTAGGAAATGCAGGACTTAATAATTTGCAGAGAAGATCACACAAATAGTAAAAAACAGAGCCACAATTTCAACCCAAGGAATCTGATTTTAGAGTCTAGATTTTTAATCATCATACTCCAATGAATCCAATTAATTCTCCAAGTGGACGTGAGGCAAA
>NW_022445343.1:0-1666 GCF_009761245.1 Sapajus apella
GAAGACAGTGTGGCGATTCCTCAAGGACCTAGAAATAGAAATTCCATTTGACCCAGCAATCCCATTACTGGGTATATATCCAAAGGATTACAAATCGTTCTACTATAAGGACACGTGTACACGAATGTTCATTGCAGCACTGTTTACAATAGCAAAGACCTGGAACCAACCCAAATGCCCACCGACGATAGACTGGATAGGGAAAATGTGGCACATATACACCATGGAATATTATGCAGCCATCAGAAACGATGAGTTTGGGTCCTTTGTAGGGACATGGATGAACCTGGAAACCATCATTCTCAGCAAACTGACAGAAAAGCAGAAGATCAAACACCGCATGTTCTCACTCATAGGGGGGTGTTGAACAATGAGAACACAAGGACACAGGGAGGGGAGCACTACACACTGGGGTCAGTTGGGGGGAAATAGGGGAGGGAGGGCGTGGAGTGGGAAGCTGGGGAGAGATAGCAAGGGGAGAAATGCCAGATGTAGGTGATGGGGAGGAAGGCAGCAAATCACACTGCCACGTGTGTTCCTATGCAACAAGTTTGCATGTTCTTCACATGTACCCCAAAATGTAAAATGAAATAAAATAAAAAAAATGGGAAAAATAAAAGATCGCATCTAAATCATTCGTAAAACGTCTCTTTCAAACTGCTCCACTGTGTGGTCGTTAACCTTCGGAAGTTGCATCTATGTTTATATTCTCTTGTTAGAAACACGTTTCTCCAAAAACTGCGTTTGGTTATTCCTGAGTGAATGGGAGTATAGGGTTTAATGAGAAATATCTGGCTCTAAAACAAAAACGGAGCTATGGATTACAATGATTGTCAAGGAGTATATTAAACTTACAGAGTTAAACAATTGTGTGAATGTAGCAGTTCACTAACCTTTTCTTTGGAGAATCTGGAAAGAGTTATTTCGAGCCATATACAAACTCTTAAGAATTAGCTTTAAGATCGCATCTAAATCATACGAGAAACGTCTCTTTCAAACTGCTCCACTGTGTGTTCGTTCACCTTCCGAAGTTGCATCTAAGTTTAGATTCTGCGAGTTGAAAACACGTTTCTCCAAAAAGCTGCGTTTGGATATTCCTGAGTGAATGGGAGTATAGGGTTTAATGAGAAACTTCTTGCTCTAGAAAAAAACCGGAGCAATGTAGCAGAATGATTGTCAAGGAGTATATTAAACTTACAGAGTTAAACAGTTGTGTGAATGTAGCAGTTCACTAACCCTTTCTTTGGAGAATCTGGAAATAGATATTTCCAGCCATATAGAGACTCTTAATAATTAGCATTAATATCGCATCTAAACCATACTAGAAACATCTCTTTCAAACTGCTCCACTGTGTGTTCGTTCACCTTCGGAAGTTGCATCTATGTTTAGATTCTGCGAGTTAGAAACACGTTTCTCCAAAAAACTGCGTTTGGATATTCGTGAGTGAATGGGAGAATAGGGTCTAATGATAAATATCTGGCTCTAAAACAAAAACCGAGCTATGTAGCAGAATGATTGTCAAGGTGTATATTAAACTTACAGAGTTAAACAACTGTGTGAATGTAGCAGTTCACTAACTCTTTCTTTGGAGAATCTGGAAAGAGGTATTTCCAGCCATATACAGACTCTTAAGAATTAGCTTTAAGATCGCATCTAAATCATACT
>NW_022445343.1:1766-2851 GCF_009761245.1 Sapajus apella
TGATTGTCAAGGTGTATATTAAACTTACAGAGTTAAACAACTGTGTGAATGTAGCAGTTCACTAACTCTTTCTTTGGAGAATCTGGAAAGAGGTATTTCCAGCCATATACAGACTCTTAAGAATTAGCTTTAAGATCGCATCTAAATCATACGAGAAACGTCTCTTTCAAACTGCTCCACTGTGTGTTCGTTCACCTTTGAAAGTTGCATCTATGTTTAGATTCTGCGAGATAGAAACACGTTTCTCCAAAAAGCAGCGTTTGGATATTCCTGAGTGAATGGTAGTATAGGGGTTAATGAGAAATATCTGGCTCTAAAACAAAAACGGAGCTATGTAGCAGAAAGATACTCCATGAGTATATTAAACTTACGGAGTTAAACAATTGTCTGAATGTAGCAGTTCACTAATACTTTCTTTGGAGAATCTGGAAAGAGATATTTCCTGCCATATACAGACTCTTAAGAATTAGCTTTAAGATCGCATCTAAATCATAGGATCAACGAGTCTTTCAAAGTGCTCCACTGTGTGTTCGTTCACCTTCGGAAGTTGACATCTATGTTTAGATTCTGCGAGTTAGAATCACTTTTCTGCAAAAAGCTGCGTTTGGATATTCCAGATTGAATGGGAGTATAGGGTTTAATGACAAATATCTGGCTCTAAAACAAAAACGGAGCTATGTAGCAGAATGATTGTCAAGGTGTATATTAAACTTACAGAGTTAAACAACTGTGTGAATGTAGCAGTTCACTTTCTTTGGAGAATCTGGAAAGAGGTATTTCCAGCCATATACAGACTCTTAAGAATTAGCTTTAAGATCGCATCTAAATCATACGAGGAACGTCTCTTTCAAACTGCTCCACTGTGTGTTCGTTCACCTTCGGAAGTTGCATCTATGATTAGATTCTGCGAGTTAGAAACATGTTTCTCCAAAAAGCTCCGTTTAGATATTCCTGAGTGAATGGGAGTATAGGGTTTCATGAGAAATATCTGGCTCTAAAACAAAAACGGAGCTATGTAGCAGAATGATTGTCAAGGTGTATATTAAACTCTGTAAGTTTAATATACACCTTGACAATCATTCTGC
>NW_022445344.1:0-2851 GCF_009761245.1 Sapajus apella
TCAAGTTGACATACAAAACTAACCAGCACACTTAGAATAGTAGAGTGCTAATAAATAAAGTTGTACCCATTTGCCAAACACGCATTTTAAGTTAATTTATGCCAAAAAGAATAAGTGAATAATTCAACTAAAATGTGAGTAAAAATTAAAAATAAGCATTGCCTCCATAAAGTACATTTGATTAAGTTATATCATTTCAAATGTAATTATATTTTATACTAATCTCGATGTATGGAAAGTTACCAAATAGTCTTTAATTATCACATATTTTAATAAAATGTTCTACTCTAGGTGACATAGTGAGATTTCATCTCTACAATTTTGTTTTTTTTAAATAGCTGGGTGTGGTGGTACGCCTATAGTCCCAGCTACTCAAGAAACTGAGGAGAAAGAATTGCTTTAGCCCAGCAGTTTGAGGCTGCAGTGTACTATGATTGCACCACCACACTCCAGCCTGGGAAACAGAGCAAGATCCTGTGTCTATAAAGTAATATACACAGATAGATAGGTGTGCGTGTGTGTGTGTGTGTATGTGTGTATACACATATATTTGTACATATAATTGCCTAAAAAGCTACTTAAAATTAGGTAAACATGAGCCTGTATTCTGCTCTGATTATCCATTGCTCTTTAAATGTCTCAGTGACTCTGATACAAGTTAGTATGATTGATTTAAGAAAAAAAGATACAGAGAAGCTGATCTTTTGATGTCAAGCTGTGAAAAATGTCATCAGGTAATTTAGAATTAATACAATATATTTAAAAGGCTTTTGATAAGAAAATCCTATTAAACTTAAAACTAAGGACTTATTTTCACATAAACAATAGCCAGTGTTATTGGAAAATTCCTGGGTAGGAGTTATTCCAGGGTTCACAAGTATAGAAATTTTTCTTGATCTACTATAGCCATAGCTAACTTATGTCAGGTAAAAGTGTAGGAATACAGTTTGCTTCCTACAGCATGTAATTAATATGTAATAAATATGCCCTGGGTAAGATAAATAAGATAATAATGCATATTTTTCTTATTAATACAAGAAAAAAATACATTCAATCCATAGGTTTCAAAACCACATGCTTTAAAATAAGAGATATTTCTTGGATAATCCTGCTGTTAAAATCTCACTGTTGATTCATAAATTTAAACCCCATGCTTTAGAATACTTTTAAAGACAAATATCACCACATTAATGATTCTTTATCATCTTCCAACAGATTCTCCCATAAGACTGCAAGTCATGCAATCATAAAGGTAGGCATTTTGATAATTTCCTTTTATAAAATAAGTCTGTTGGTTTCATTACAAGTTTGAATTTTTTGAATTTAAATAGACACTGTCATTTCAGATTAAGAACAAGAGAAATTTAGTCTTATATATATGAGATTTGCATTCTTAAATATAATTCTAGCTAATGGTGTTTAAAATGTATAGATAGATTTCTATTTATTTAACTTACAGTTCCAGATATTCGTCAATAAATGACCTTCTCCCTTGTATTATAGGACATTGCTTTTTACTTATAAAGATTTTAAGATGTGAAAGACCACAGTAAAAAAAAAGTCAAACTATGCATCAAATATTTATTGTGCACCTACTATGTGCCAAATACTATAATAAGCAATAGAGATTCAGGAAACAACATTTTAACTCTCTAGTTTTTCCAAAACATGTTATTCATATCAAAATATCAATGTGTCAAAAACAAATGCACCATCATCACAATTTATTTTTGGTAAATAGAATAGAGTCATACAATACTGCCACTTCTTAGGGAAGAAAAGCAGCCTTGTCAATAGAGATTGGCAAAGACATTTATACAAGAGTAATCTGAGAACTAGGAGGAGAACCAGACGAAACTGTGTCCGAGGACTGCAAAGAGAAATATGTTTTCAAAAGTAGAGAGTAGTCAACAATTTCAACAGAAATGAGGTCACTGTCTTTGTCAACCAGAGTCTTCTGGGTCTGTTATCAGAGCAACGAGGAAGTTCAGGAAAGATTGCAAGATTTAAGGAGTGAAAAGAGTCAGTGGGTATAGATTACTTGTTCAAAAAACTTGGTGACTAAAGGAAAGGTGGAGAGGACAATGGGATCCAGGAAAGAGAGAAATTTGTTTATAGCTCTATTTTTTGGTATGGAGAAGAAATGAACATTTTTGTAGTAGGAGACTTACTGTACAGAGAGAAAGAAACATCCACAATGGTGTCAACAGCATAGGAATAAGATTCAGATTTGAAAGGACACTTTCTCAACAATGGAAAGATGGAAGTAGATGAAAATGGGTGTACACAAAGGTAATCGCCAACATTAGGCTGGGCACTGTGGCTCATGCCTGTAATCCCAGAACTTTGGGAGGCCGAGGTGGGTGGAACACCTGAAGCCAGGAGTTTGAGACGAGCCTAGTCAACATGGTAAAACCCTGTCCTTACTAAAAATACAAAAAATCAGCTGGGCATGGTGGTAGGTGCCTGTAATCCCAGCTACTCATGAGGCTGAGGCAGGAGAATCGCTAGAACCCGGGAGGTGGAGATTGCAGTGAGCCTAGATTGTGCCATTGCAACAAAAGCAAAACTGTCTCAAAAAAAAGGCAACATTAATTGAACACACATACACAAGTGAGGGAGGATGAGTGGCATTGTTTTATGCAATTGCTATGTTGTCAAAGGTAATATTACCCCACTTTACAGTAAGAAAACTAGGAAATGCAGGACTTAATAATTTGCAGAGAAGATCACACAAATAGTAAAAAACAGAGCCACAATTTCAACCCAAGGAATCTGATTTTAGAGTCTAGATTTTTAATCATCATACTCCAATGAATCCAATTAATTCTCCAAGTGGACGTGAGGCAAA
>NW_022445345.1:0-2851 GCF_009761245.1 Sapajus apella
ATGATAGATGATATGTAAGTAGATGATAGATGGATAAATGATAAATAAGTAATAAATAGATAAATAGAAGATAAATAAATAGATAATCCTTAATCAATGCTAAATACAGGGTTTGATGCAGAATAAATATTCGATGAACAGTGATGTATAAGAAAGTTGAATCAATGAAAACAACCCATCAGACTTATGAAAGGACAGGTGTCTTCCAGGGTAGTATTAGTAGGACAAATTTGCTCTTATTTTCTGTAGAGTCACACGTAAAATTCTCAGACTGACATTTCAGTATATTTGGCTAACTCTCATCAATGAATATCTTGCACAATTACAGACCATGCATATAGTTTAAGAAGAAAAAAATAAAACGTCACTTAGCAAAATGGAAAGAATCTGACTCTCCTTGTTTAACTTTCAGGAACTGCTTTTTGGAGAACCAGATAATTAAAATAATAATTAGGACCATAGAATCCTATCCACTGATCCTACATCAAACTTCCGACTCTCTAAAAAATCTACATGATTAAAGCTGGGCTTAGAGGAGTTGTCCTCACAAAGACCGTTCCCTGCATTGTGAAGATCGTGTTCCACTCGGCTCCACCCATGTGTGGAATTTAAAATTGGACCATACCAATTATTATTTGTTAGAATGCATTTATTCTGGTGCCAGAGGCACTTTAAAATTAATCCCTTCAGTAGTAAACATTAACTATAATAAAAAGAAAGGGAAATTGACCAACTGAGAAATACTTGCAACATGAATAGCATGTAAATCTAATTAGGAATAAGAAGGCAAGGAAATTAAGGAGAGAACTTGACAAATGATATGTAACCTCATTTATTTGAAAATTAATCAAAAATTAAATATTATTTTTATTAACTAATACGTGATGGCATGGATGTGTTATTTATTATTGGATAAATGCATTATTAATAATTCAGTTTCTTATAATTTGGATGGATAATTAATTGATGGATAGATTATGATTATGATAAATTATAAAGAAACAATAATTAATATTTCTTAGAATTTTGCCAAACTTTAAAGGAAAGCAGAAATTTGGTATAATCAATAGAAAGGTGCTCTTGTTTATTATTGCAACAATTGGTACATTGTTGCAAACTTTCTATAGGACAATTTGTAAATCCCAGCTCCTGAAAATGTCCATTCACTGCTCTCTGTACACATGGAGATATACAGGAGATTTACCAAAACAATTATAAAATTTTAATCCTGTGAAATAGTAGTTAACAAAATAATTATTGGATAAATGGCAGAAAGATATTGTCATAAATAGGCATTTCTGTAATGAAATCATTTATCATTGTGGGTTTATTCTTTGAGGAAAAAATATTTATGGCACATGTTTTCAAGAAAGTAGACTTTTTAGGTTGATAACAACACACATTCAATGTTAATGGTTGCTGCAAAATAATAATACTTTTGCATGATGATTTTGTAATTAATATTTAGCCCAACACCAGAATATGATATCTGGACTTCCCCATTCAGTACAAAGTTCCTTCTAGGGCACCAAAGTGATCTTGCATCTGGGTTCCGTGACATGGCTAATTAAACAACCCCAATTTTTTATCCTTATCGTTTAAAAGAAAAACATAATTATACTGTAATCTATCAATAACGTAAAAATCAAATAAGCTTGTGCTTCCCAGAATTTTCAGAAAAATCAGAGATTGAATTAAAACCAAAAAAAAGTCATGTTTATAAAACTGTATGTGCATGAAAGGACATTTTATAATTTTCTCCAAAGGCATTCATTGTGCTAATCCCATCTATATTACAACTGTGCTCCGATAACCGATGAAAGGATATTATTTAGTTATCAGGCTTGATAAAATAATAATATTGAGGTGAAAATGCAGTGAAACTAAAATTCAGTAAGACTACTGTGTACCTTTTAAAAATTTATATGAGAAACAAGATATGTTTCATTCCCTTTGTGAATTATCACTTTGAGATATGGTAAAATAGCTAAATAACACCTAATCAAGAAATTTGACCTTAGTCCTCTCTCCTTTCCAATGTATAATCCATAATAAACTTGCTTTCTTTTTAATTCAGTCAAAAACGGACAACCCGAAACTCTAACAAGCTCTTGACCTGTGTTGGCCCTTCCTGCATTTTTGTGGGAGGATGATGTAATTCATTATTTCCACTGATATGTTCAGAGCTCCTGGCCAGCATCTTTGCTATTCGTTTATTCAGCCTAAATTAATCTGTACTTAATAGAGTGCTGGAGCATGTCAGGATGAACAATTAAATATCATTGTTGTCATTGACAACCAGCAGTTATTACTAAAAATGTTCCAGGCAGGACTGTGAGCATTGAGGTGTTTCTTTTAAGTAAAGGAGAAGTTTTAAATGAAGTATGTCTTCTAGATTATGACAGTTAAATGCTATGATTCAAATAGTGCTTTCTCCTTCAGTCTATAGACATCGTAACAGTTTCTCTTTCGCTTTCCATACTTACTGGCACAGGGAGTTAATGCTTTAACTGGTCAGACTTTTGACTAAGATTGTGATTGGTAATTATTTGGTTTGTTAGAGCAAGATGGGGCTCAGGTGGGGGTCAATTATTCCTGAATAGGGCAAGAGAGGACATGCTCTTGAAACCAATTAAAAGAACAAGTGATGACCCCTACGTGAACACAGAGAGAAAAATAATAATTGAATAATTTGAATAATGAGACAATAAAATGAGATTGTCAGAATTTCCACATAAAAATACCTTCCATAAATGTCCCCTTTTGCCCCAATGATGCTTCTAAAATGGGTGTTCTTACAGTCAACACCTGCTGTGTGTGTGTGTGTGTGTGTGTGTGTGTGTGTGTGTGT
>NW_022445346.1:0-2850 GCF_009761245.1 Sapajus apella
GAATACAGACACGAGTCACAGCACCCGGCCAATTATTATTATTTTTTTGAGACAGTCTTGCTCTGTTACCAGGCTGGAATGCAGTGGCACTATCTTGGCTCACTGCAACCTCTCCTTCCCAGGTTCAAGCCATTCTCCTGCCTCAGCCTCTAGAGTGGCTGGAATTACAGGTGCTCACCACCATGCTCAGCTATGTTTTTGTATTTTAAGTAGAGACGGGGTTTCAGCAGGTTTGTCAGGCTGCTCTTGAACTCCTGATCTCAAGTGATCTGCCTGACTCAGCCTCCCAAAGTGCTAGGATTACAGGTGTGAGCTACTGTGCCCTGTCAGTGATTAGTTTTCATTTTTTAATTTTTATTTTTCTGAGATAGAGCTTCACTGTTGTTGCCCAGGTTGGAGTGCGGTGGTGTGATCTCGACTCACTGCAACCTCCACCTCCCGGGTTCAAGTGACTCTCCTGCCTCAGCCTCCTGAGTAGCTGGGATTACAAGCATGCGCCATCATGCCCAGCTAATTTTTTGTGTTTTTAGTAGAAATGGATGTTTCACCATATTGGCCAGGGTGGTCTCCAACACCTGATCTCAGGTGATCTGCCCGCCTTGGACTCCCAAAGAGCTAAGATTACAGGCGTGAGCCACTGTGCCTGGCCTAATGCTTAATTACAACTGTGTCTGCCCAGAGTTCTTGTTAACTCTGTGAGGACAGATTCACCCCACCCTCAGGCTCCATACCAACCCCCAGCGCAGGAAGAGTGTGTTTCTGGAATTGGCTAGGATTGACGAGGTTTGCCTCCTGCCACCTGGTATAAAGAAGCTGATATTTGTTTTCTGTAGTGCTGTAACGGATGACCACAGACCAGGTGGCTTCAGACAACAGAAATGTATTTTTGCACAGTGCTGGAGGCCAGAATTGGGGTGTGGGCAGGGCCACCTCGCTCCCTCTGAAGGCTCCAGGGAGGATCCTGCCTGCCTCCCCTGGCTTCTGTTGGTGGCTGACAGGCTTTGGTGTGGCCTGGCTTCACTCCAATTTCTGCTTCCAACACTGCATGGCTTTCTTCCCTGTCTCTGTATCTGTGTCCAAATTTTCTTCTCCTTATGAGAATGTTCATCACTAGGTTTAGGGGCTGCCTCGAGAATTGCTTGAACCCGGGGAGTGAAGGTTGCCATGAGCCAAGATGGCGTCACTGCACTCCAGCCTGGGTGAGAGCTAGACCCTGTCTCCCAAAAAAGAAGGCAGGGCACTGTGGCTTCTGCATGTAATCCCAGCACTTTGGGAGGCTGAGGTGGATGGATCACCTGAGGTTGGGAGTTCGAGACCAGACTGACCAACACTATCTCTACTAAAAATACAAAAAAAAATGTAGCCAGGTGTGGTGGTGGGTGGCTGTAATCACAGCCATTCAGGAGGCTGGGCCCTAGAACTACTTGACCCTGGGAGGCAGAGGTTGCAGTGAACTAAGATTGTGCCATTGCACTCCAGCCTAGACAACAAGAGTGAAACTTCATCTAAAAAAAAAAAAAGAAAAGAAAAGAATTATGAGCTGCCTTAATCCAATGTGACCTGCCTTAGTCCAATGTAACCTCATCTTAACTAATCTTTTTTTTTTTTTGAGACAGGGCCTAGCTCTGTCACTCAGGCTGTAGTACAGTGGCACCATCTTGGCTCACTGCAACCTCTGCCTCCCAGTTCAAGTGATCCTCTTACCTCAGCCTCTCAAGCAGCTGGGACTACAGGTATGAACCACCACAGCTGGCTAACTTTTTTTTTTTTTTTGTAGAGAGGAGTTTCTCTATGTTGCCCAGAATAGTCTCAAACTGCTGGCCTCAAGTGATCCACCTACCATGGCCTCCCAAAGTGCTGGGATTACAGGTGTGAGCCACTGTACTCAGCCCTAACTCATTATATCTGCAGTGATCCTATTTTTAAATCACGTCACATCCCCAGATACAGTGGATGGAGGGGGCTCTTGGACACCAACAAATACTTTTTGGGGAGGAAGTTCTACCCCATACAAGGCTCAAAGAAGAAATTGTCAACCTAAATAACAAACAAGAAGAAGCTCTCTAAAACAGAAGGATATTTATTTGGAAATACGCTTAGCAGTGGAAAAGGAGTGCTATAGTAAATAAACTATGCGCATATTGAGGGAGGGAATGGAAGACAGAGATTTTGAAAGAAGAATTGAGGAGGATGACATAATTGTTTTGAGATAATTATCCTTGGCTACAAAGATCAGTAGCAATGGTAGGCTTGGCATGGTGGCTCACTCCTGTAATCCCAGCACTTTGGGAGGCTGAGGTGGGTGGATCACCTATGCCCAGGAGTTCAAGACCAGCCTGGCCAACATAGTGAAACCCTGTCTCTACTAACAATACAAAAATTAGCTGAAGCAGCAGAATCAATTAATCAGGAGGTGGAGGTTGCAGTGAGCCTAGATCTCGCCACTGCACTCGAGCCTGAGCAACAGAGCAAGGCTCCATCTCAAAAAAAAAAAGGGGGTGGGGTGGGTGGTTTTGAATCTCCTCCTGGACATGGCTTTCCCTTCAAAAGAAATCTAGGCCAGGCACAGTGGCTAAAACCTGTAATCTCAGCACTTTGGGAGGCTGAGGAGGATGGATCATGAGGTCAAGAGATGGAGACCATCCTGGCCAACATGGAGAAAACTCTTCTCTACAAAAAACACAAAAATTAACTGGTGTGCTGGTGTGTGCCTGTAGTACCAGCTACTCAGGAGGCTGAGGCAGGAGGATCACTTGTATCCAGGAGGTGGAGGTTGCAGTAAGCCAAGATCATGCCATTGCACTCCAGCCTGGCCACAGAGCAAGATTCCATCTCAAAGGAAAAAAAAAA
>NW_022445347.1:0-2850 GCF_009761245.1 Sapajus apella
TGCAGGGGGAGGCCGGCGCTGACGGGTCAGCTCTCCTCGGAGGCTGCTGGGGAGGCCGGCGCTGACGGGTCAGCTCTCCTCGGAGGCTGCTGGGGAGGGGCTCTGGGGCCTCTGGTACCTGGGTGTCCTCGGGCTGGGAGACACACCACTGCCGTGCCTGCTGGCCGCCCCACGGCCGCCTCCTCTGTCATCGTCCCTTCTCTCCGTAGAGGGACACCAGTCGTTGGATTTGGGGTTCACTCCACTCCAGTATGACATCACCTGAATTTAGCTAATTTTATGGACCAGGCCCTACTTCTGACGAGGGCGCACCTTGGCTTCTGTGAGGGACAGGACTCTGGGGAAATGCTCTTCCCTCCGCTGCGACCTCTCACTCTGGAACTGCTCCAGGGAGAAGCCCAAAGGGCATCTGGCACTTCTAGGAGCCAAGTAGGAAGAGGCTGGGGTCCCCGTTTCACAGCCGGCCTCCAGGCTTGGGCAGCCTGATGCTGGAGTCCAGAAGCCCCCTCTAGAGAGGAACTGTCTCCTGCCAGGGCCAGGGAGGGAGGCGCTGGCTGTTTCTGTATCTTGGGGCTTTGGGGCTCCGGACCTTTCCACGTGGAACTGCCGGCCCTCCTCCCAGGTGAGTCCGGGCTACCCATCCCGAGGGACCCGGGCCAGCCCCTGAAAGCACAGGGCATCTCTGGAACAAGTGGCTTGTTTCCCAGCTTTTGGCCCTGCGGAGTGGGGACCCGGCCCCAACGTCCATCCACAAGCTTGTCAGCCCCCCACTGCGCTCCTGCGTCTCCTCCTGTCTGTCCTTCTTGGTGCTTGACACCTCTGAGAGCGTCCCTTTCCTGTGATCTTACAGCAGCTTCAGGAGGCTGAAAAACAGGCTGGTGTCCCTCCATCAACCTCCTCTACCCGCAAGTTCAAAGTCAGCCTGAGCCCTGGGGAGCTCCGAGGTTGCAGGCAGGAGCCCTGTAGCCAGGCGTGGGCCTGGGGCTGGCTCCCAGGGTGTGGGTGGCCACCGGCACCTACTGGCTGCACCCCTGAGCAGGTCACCCGGCTTCCCTGGACCTGCCCTCCTGGGAGCAGAGATAGGAGCAGCCTGGGCCTTGGAGGGCTGAGTGAGGGGCAGCGGCCCGTGTCAGCAGGCTGTGGGCACAGAGGCCACCGTCAGGAGCTGCAGCGGCTGCAGGTGGTGACAGGCGGGTCCGCTCAGGCTAGTCCTAGTGGAGCCCACACACCGTGGGTTAAATCCTTAGAAGACTGAGGTCAAACTCAAAGACGATCCACTCCTGACTTCCCAGTGACCCAGGCAGGCGGGGTCGGAGGAGTCTCTGCTCCTGGGGTTCTGGAAGGACGTGGACATGAGGCCTCAGCAGGCCCCGCCTCCCACCCAGGACACCCACGTCTTTCTTGCCCACTCCCATCCCCCACCTCCATGCCAGGCCACAGCCCTGTAAAAAGCCACCCTGGGACGCCACATCAGGTCCCGGAGGAAAATGGCCACAGAGCCTCTGGGGGTGGCTCAGGACAATCAGGGGGTGGGAACCCCAGTCACCTGTCCCAAAGCATGGTCCGGAAGTGCAAGGAACCCCACGGGCTTGCCCTGTCCCCACAGCTGGCACACCCAGAGGGAGGGGCATGTCCAGGGAGGGAAGACCAGGGCCAGTCAGGGGCCAGCCTTCGTGGGTCTTAGGGCCCTTGCCAGGCTGCCTGGTTCCCCTGTCCTGGCGCAGGCCTGGTAGGGGGTGTCCTGTCTGTCGTTGGGCCCAGGAGCCCCACAGCCTGCCTGGGACCTGCCTTCTCTTTCAGGGATGGTCCTGGCTGTGCTGCTGCACCAGGGCCGCCTTCCCCGCCTCTTCCAGAGGAACCTGCTCTACAGCCAGAAGCACAAGTACCGAGCACCCCGAGTGAAGCCGGCCCCGGCCTCCGGGGACACACAGACACCTGCGAAGGCGCGCAGTGGCCGGGAGCCTGGGCGCGGCGGTGTTCGGGGGCCGCACTCCAGCTGAGCAGCCTCACTCTGTGTGAGCCCCGTGCCAGGGCCATGCTTCCGGCTGGACCCTGGAACCCCCTGGAGCTAAGAGGGAACCTGGCCTCCCCTCCCCAGAAGCCATTTGTCAATAAAGCATTCCTAACCCCTGTGTGTCCCCTGGGCTGAGAGGCTCCTGGACAGGCAGGCAGGGGTGTGAGGACACATGGAGATGCTGGTCTGAGTCTCCTGCTCCTGTGGCTCCTTCCCGCCTCTTGTTAGAGAATACACAGGAGAGGAAAGGATGACGGAAGAGCCGGGAGGTCCACCGGCCCGGGGTCTGCAGAGACGCTGCCGCAGCCCTGGACGCGCTCGGCAGGGAGCCCACAGCCCGGGAGGCTGAGACCCGCTGGGACGCTGAGGATGGTGCTGGGACCTGAGGCTGCAGGCTTGTGAACCAGGCCCAGGACACCCAGTCCCACTGCCCCTGAGTCCGTGACCCTCAGGACGATGGCCCTGTCGTCTCCCAAAGTCAGGTTGATCACGGGGACTTTGGTGGAAGAACTGGAGGCATGGAGCCTCCAGCCATTTCCTTCCCGAAGAACAGAGCCAGCCTGGAAACTTCCAGCTCAAGGAGACATCCCAGCAGAACCCCCCTGCTATGGGTTCTGCTGCCCCACCCAGAGGATAGTGAGTGAGGGTGATCGGGGCTCCTGCCCCAGGCTGCACTCTGTCCCCTGGTGGGCAGCAGCCCCTGGGCCCAGCTGCTCTGCTATGGGGGAAGGACGAGAGGGCAAAGCAGGGAGGTGTCCTCGATGCCTCTGGGCTAGGGGACACTGCAACCCCCAGCGAGACCTCCACCCTGACCCCAGCGAGACCTCCACCCTGAC
>NW_022445348.1:0-2850 GCF_009761245.1 Sapajus apella
CTTTGTGTGCTGAGTGAGTCTGCAAAAGCTGATTTTATAATTAAAAAGGTAACGCAATCTGTGTCACATTTGCTATAAAATGTTTTTTCTAGTATTGCGTGGGGGGCATAAATTTGTGTGAGCAATTTTGTCCCATGTTGCCCAGTCATGTTTACTCTTCTAGACACAGGGATCTTTCCTGCTTTGGGAGATGCCCTGAGCATTTAGAAATCCTCAAATGGCAATTTTAGAGAAATTTTAGAGAAAACTTGCAATTTTAGAGACATAAAAATAAAGACAGTGCATATTTTAAAGTTATGGATCTTTAAATGAGTATGCTGAAGCTAACATTAATTGCCGAGCTATTCATCATCATGGCGAAAAACTGATGATTTTTAATAATATTTCTCTTCAGTATAATTTTGGTTGGATGATAAGTTTTTTAACAAAGTCTTTTCTGGACACCCATTCATGTAGACTCCAGTTCCAACCTTAACCTGAGCTGTGATTTGTTGATCTTCAGAGCATGAGTTCTTTGAACAAAGAGGTACACAGACAATTACAACTCAACAAACCAACTAATTACAATAATAACTTTGAAAACCACGACCATAGACCAGGTGCTCCCATTCTCTGGCCAGAAGACTCTTGGAGCCAAGACAAAAACATTTCAAATCCATGTGTTTACCAAGAAGTCTCTGTACTAAACAAGTAATCTTATGCAAATACTTGTGCCATCTTCTAAAAATATATTCAGATAGTTTTATGTGTTAATAAATAGAAAACATTTAAGGGTTACTAAATTTATGATAGTTTTTTTTTTTTGTCCTATGTTCTCAAGCAACATATTCTAAAAGCAGAATAATGAGATAGCTTGAAATATTTTTACCTTAAAAAAGAATCCTCATTCTGCAGAGAAGAAGGTCTGCTTACTTTTTCCTGCAAGTGAGAGAATTGTTTTTTTGTTGTTTTAATTCACAGGTCACTTTTAAGCAAATTATACACAACGTTGCAAATAAATAGTCTGAGGATTGTAATTAAGCCCAGCAGAATTTTAGCCTGTCCAGGTAATAGGCCTATGCATTGTTCTCCACCTACACAGAGTCCCTCAAAAGTACATGAGTTATTCAAAAAGAAAAGCATATCAACTTCTCTGCTAAGAACTGTAGGACTGCATTATAATCTCAATTGCAGCAACTTTCTTTGGCTTTACTTATCAGATAATGTTATCACCTTTTTCCATTGCACGATCCTTTCATTATGTTTTTAAAGATGTAATGATTCATGTGACTCATTGCAAGCTAATCTCAAATTCTTTTTGGAAGTAGGTGTGGCATGAATAATAAACTAATTAACTTGCAATGTTGTACCAGAAATGATTCCATTTTAAAGCCTTTTCTGAGTAATGTGTCCTCCTAGGCCTAAATCTTTGTCAGAATGAGGAACAAAGTTTTCAAAGTCAGGCAAACAGTATCAACTCAACACTTTACTGGCCATTTTGTATGTACTACTTGGTGCTAGGAAACAGAAATAAATCAGAATCACCTGCCATGTCATTGCTATATATCAGCTGAGAAAGTTACAGGGGTGGGAGAGGGAGAGGTCTTCGGCAGCCGCATTCACAATTTCATTTTTGCTTTTTCTGAAGTGTATAGAAGCAGAGAAAAGAGAGCAATGGGATTGTTATGGCACTTAGGGAAGTAGAGAGTGAATCAAGAACGTTTGCTGCACCAAAGAGACATTTGAGAAATGCTGAAGGATTAGCTGTATTTCACCATGCAAAGAAGAGAGGGAGGTTACTCCAGGGAAAGGGATCAGCTTCACACAAAGGCACCGCCCCAGTTTTCCTTCTACCTTTGTGGTCGTTTTATTAGCTCTTTCTCCTTTACCCATTCCTAAAAAATTGGGGTTACAAAGGACTCTAGCCTGGGCCCACTGAATCATGTCATTCTACAAACAAATCTTAAGCAGTCTCGCCCATACCCATGAATGGCTGGATTCCTATCTTTCTGTCTATTGCATCTAAATATGTATCTGTCGCCCCAATCTCTTTGCTTAATACCAGATGAGTAGAAACCAAATCCTTCTAGACATCACTTCTTTGGTATCTCACAGATCCTTCAAACTCAACATGTTCAGAACTAAACTCCTCTCCTCCTCATACTGTTTCTCCTCCCGTTTTCCTGTTTTTGTTATGGGCACGACAATCTCCATACCAAAAACCTAGGAGTCATTCATTATTCCCTTTTTCCCACCCATAGCTCCCATTCAATAATTTACCAGGTCCTGTCCTGAATTGCGTCCTAAATTATAAAACTCTACGTCCTAAATTACTGAATAGTAACCAGCTGGCAGAAGGTGAGAAAGGGATAAACAGGAATGTGAGGCTCATGGAAATGGTGCTCGCCAGAAGTGAGGCCCAGAGGTTCTAGTATACTACCAGGCATAACTTGGTGTTGGATATTGTTGGTAGTTACAGTGAGTGTCTAGCTGTGTCTGAAGGCTACAAACCCAGCAAGCTTAGCACATACTATTCCTGCATGGTGGGAAGGAATTACCAGTGCTCCTAGCAAATCCATTTGTCTTATAGCAAATAGTGCTCTCTGTGGTTCCAAGACCAGGAGTCATGGTAGAGGCTCCTAATGTGTAGTAGGTGAGGTTTCGCTCTCTCCTCCTCATTTCCAACATTGATTAGTCTGCTAGAGAACTCGTGACAAATATGCTATACTCCTGTATCAAGGACTTAATAAAAATTGCACTAAATTACTGAATGAATGAACCAATTTCCTCATTTGAGAACTGTTGGTTTATAGGCCTTGTCTATTGATCTTTGTGTGCTGAGTGAGTCTGCAAAAGCTGATTTTATAATTA
>NW_022445349.1:0-2850 GCF_009761245.1 Sapajus apella
GGTGAACTCGTTTTGGATGGTCGTCTGAATGAGGTTATCTGTCTCTAGATCCACCGCAGCAGTGGCCTCATCCAGGATCAGGATCTTGGATTTCCGAAGCAGAGCCCCACCCAGGCACAGCAGCTGCCTCTGGCCTATGCTCAGGTTGCCACCGGCCTCTGTTACTTCGTGGGATAACCCAAGTTACAGGCTGGCCACGAAAGACTTGAGGTGAGCCAGCTCCAGGACCTTCCAAATCTCCTCGTCTGAGTAGTTGTTGAAAGGGTTGAGATTCATCCTCAGGCTTCCAGAGAACAGGATGGGGTCAGAGAAACTGGGCTGCAGTGGGTGCAGGAGGAAAGGTTCTGGCTTCTTCCTCAGGCTGTTGGTCCCCAGGACAGATCCACTCTGCTTGGCTGCCTGGGTGTCTGCCTCTCAATACCTTCTCTTTTACTGTCTTTTATCAGAGGATAAAATATACTTTTTATAATTTAAATTAATATTTAAAAACACCCTCAGCTGACGTAGACAGAGCGGAAATGGCGGGGGCTTGCAGAGGCTGTTGATGCCCAGGTGGATGGCACAGGAGCTGACACGATGGGTGACACGAGTTCCGTGAGCTTGGAGGTGAGCCCTGGCAGCCGGGAGACTTCAGTTGCGACACTGTCACCGGGGTTGAGCACCGGTGGCTGGGATGATGGTGACACCCGCAGTGAGCACAGTTACAGTGAGTCAGGTGCCAGCGGCTCTTCTTTTGAGGAGCTGGACCTGGAGGGTGAGGGACGTTTGGGGGAGCCACAGCTGGACCCTGAGACTGAACCCCTGGGGATTACCAAGTGGCCCTGGGAGCCCAGTACCCCTGAGAAGGGCAAGGAGTAATCTGTGGCCTGCACCCTCCTGCAGTGCCATTGTTGAGGAACTGAAGAGACTCTCCAGCAGACTCTCTAGACCTCTTCCTCCTTCCTCTGGGGGAGGAGGGGCTCCTGAGGGACCTGACTTCCCCTGCACCAGGCCTCTTGCTAAGCCTTCTCCTCACTGCCCTTTTGGCTCCCAGGGCCAAAGAAGCCAGAGATATATTAATTTAATATATAACGTACATTTTAAATACATTTTTTTTCTCACAAGCGTTTTTATTACACTAAAACAACTTGATTCAATAATTACAAGACTTGTACAAAAATTAACAGGGCCCATGAGGAGGCTTCAGCTGGAACTGGTGACACCTGCCTCTCTCCTCAGACAGACAAAGGAAGCCCCACTCTGCCTTCCAGCAGCAGCCAGCGTGTGTCTGGCATTCCCTGTTCTGCTGCTCCTGTCCTCCCCCTGGGGCAGCAGTTCTTTAGAAACATTCAGCTGTCAAAGGTGAGCACCAGCCCCACAGGCCTGAGCCTTGCAGGCTTAAGGAGCACTTGTTGGCACTGTTAGATCAGCACCTCTCCCAGCTCCAGCCCACTGGCCAGAGAGGGAAAGGGTAGAAAACACAAATCTCACTCTAGAAACACATATACATACACCCCCTGCTACACAGATGATAAAATCCTACAATCATACCTGTGTTCTGGTTTCTGGGTTTTGAACTGGAGCAGAGGTTGGAAGGGAGTAAGGACTCTCCCTTCTGCTTAACATTCACATCAGGAAAAGAAAAGAAAAGAAATGGTGTATTTTGTATACCAGAGGAGTCCCACCAGCCCGGGGAGCCCCCAGCTGCCTAACAGTGCCATTCTTTCACAACGAAATTTTCTACAAATCTACAGCACAACCAAGTTTGTAACCTGTGGGTTAGTACAAGGACCATGTTCATGTATTCTCTCTATCTCTTCTTAAGCTTCATCCAGGGTTCTTTATTTTTGTCTGCTGCCAATGTCATCTCACATGCCTGCACCCTTGCATGCACGCTGCCTGCATGCCACGTGCCATGCCATAGTCACAGACCCCTTGCTTGGGCCTCACCCAAGGCCAAACTCCAAACACAACCAGAGCTAGCCAAAGAAGCACTTCCTGGGCAGGGCTGCTAGCTCTCCTGCCTCCAGTGTGGGCCGGCTCCCGCAGGGCCCAAAGGCTACATCTCAGTCAGCCTGGGGCTCCTCCCAGGGTCTCACATTCAAGGGCAATTATATTTTAAAAAGAAAAACAGAAAAATGTTTATCACAAAATCAACCCTCACTTCACAGGGTCTGTAAGCCACTCACCGAACTTTGCTTTTCCCGAGAAAGGGTCCCTTCCCAGCCCAGGCACAACAGGGTTGGGCAGGCTCTGATGCCCAGGGCCTCCTCTGGGAGCCTCCCATCTGGGCAGTGGAGCCATAAATGGAATCAAGAAGAGGGCATCCACTTTTTTACAGGAAGAAGGGACTCATGCATAAAAGGGGGTGGGGAGTTCCTGATTTTGAAAATAATTGATTTGTAGCTTCTCTTCTATCAAAACCAACACATCTTCTTTCTGCCAAACCTCTCTCCACTCCAGACACCTCTCTGGTTCGGGACAAATCCCTCCCTGTGGATGTGCCCCACCCATGTGCTGGCTGAGCTCAGGAACCCCTGCCTGCCCCCCGGGTGGGGCTGCAGCTCTGGCCTCCCAGGCCCATCCTCAACAGCTACACCAGCCAACATCAAGGCCACAAGGGGAACCCAGCCCATGAGGCAGGAAGCCAAGATGCAGAGAGGAACCTGGCCCCTCACCACTGTGCGGGCTGGGGCAGCAAGGCCAACAGTTTCCACTTTACCGGGGCAGGGCATGGTGCTGGTGCCCAGGTTCAGCATGGCAGAGCTGGCCAACAGCCTGTGGTCCTTGATCTGCCTCCAGTTCCAAGAGTCCTACAGCCCCTGGCACTGCCTCTGCCCATCTGCCTTTAACAGACTCCAGGGCTGCTTC
>NW_022445350.1:0-2850 GCF_009761245.1 Sapajus apella
TATATTTTATTTTTAATATTTGCTCTTGGGTGTTTTTAATTTTTCTGCGGAAATTCTCCATTTCCTCACTCCCCCCCCATCTTCTGTGATCTTTAACCTGTTAATAATGATTACTAATAACTGTCATTCTGTCCCCAGACTGGAGTGCAGTGGTGCAATCTCGGCTCACTGCAACCTCCACTTCCCAAGTTCACATGCTTCTCCTGCCTCAGCCTTCTGAGTAGCTGGGATTACAGGCGTGAGCCACCACACCTGGCCCAGAAGTTATACTCTTAAGAGCCAGTTCAGGGATGCCTGGGCCTTTAGAAACAGGATTCAGGCGTCATGATCCACATTATGATATTTTGATGCTTCTACTTCCCTGCTACCCGAACTGACCTTATTCTCAGGTGCAGTTCCCATTGTGGTGACTGAGGTGGCACCAGTAACCCCAGGCACACAACCTGGCACCTGTGATTTCTGTGGGAAGCCTGAGTCTTGCCCAACCGTTCCCATAAAACTCCTGGGTGAACCTGGTCGCTGGGTCTTGTGCCCGCACCTGAATCAGGAGCTGCCGAACAGAAGGGGTTTTCTGGTTGGCCGGGCCTGGGTCCCTTGTTCATTTCAGTAGCGGGGTGGGCCTCATGGAGAAGGAACAGCAAGAGGGAGGACCCCGTGGCTGGCTGGGTGCAGCCACCAAGAGGCATGAGCGTCCTGTTTGTGTGGGGTGAGCAAGGAGGTCAGGAGGGCAGTGCGGGAACGCCGTCCCTCTTAGGCTGAGGAGTCTGAAACCAGGGTGTGGCAGTGGGGAGCCTTAGCCCTTTTTTTTAGCTGGAGTGGAGACATGTTTCAGGGAGGTTTGATTTGGTTGGAATATGAGGTTGGAGGCAGGAGAGGCCATTGCTCATTTAGGGGATGTCGTGTGTTGACTAAGAATGTTCCCTTTCATGGTATCCTGTGTGGATGTCGCTGGTTGACTAAGAACATTCCTGTTCGTGTTGTCCGGTATGGACGTCGCTGGTTGACTGAGCATGTTCCTGTTCGTGGTGTCTCGTGTGGATGTCATTGGTTAAGAACGTTCCTGTTTGTTGTGCCCTGCCTGGATGTCGCTGATTGACTAAGCACATTCATGTTCGTGGTGTCTTTTGTGTATGTCATTGGTTAAGAAGGTTCCTGTTCATGGTGTCCTGCGTGGATGTCATTGGTTAATAGTGTTCCTGTTCGTGGTGGCTTGTGTTTCTGCGGGTGTCCTAGATGTGTGTAAGACAGTTAAGGGGTGGAGGGGATACTGTTTTGCCCCAGGAAGGCCCTGCCCCTGGCCGTCAGCAGTTGGATTGACATGTGAGACTCTAGCTGGGTCAGCCTGGTCACTGCTGGCATAGTGCAGTTTCACCTACGATCTGGCCATGGAGTGGTGGATTCATGCCCTTCCCACAGCCCAGACCCAGGCAGGAGGATCTGAAGGACCCACTCTGCCCTAGGGCTCTTCTGCATTCACCCCACACCAGGATCCTAGGACTAATTGGGCCTCCACCAGACTTGGTCTCAGAGAGCTCGTACTTCTCTAGAACAAACTGATTGTTCTCAGCTTTTCGGTGGCCATAAGGAAAAGTTATTACTCCCAGGCTGGAGTACGGTGATCTCAGCTCACTGCAGCCTTGGACTCCCAGGCCAAGCCATCTTCCAGCCTCAGCCTCCCGAGTGGCTAGGACTGGTAGCCACATTCAGCTACTGTTTATTTATGTTTTTTGTAGAAACAGGGTTTTGCCATGTTGCCCAGGCTGGTCTTGAACTCCTCAGCTAAAGCGATACAGCCTCTTTGGCATCCCAAACTGCTGGGAATTACAGGTGTATGCCACCACGCCCAGCAAGATCTCTGACTTTTTATTTTATTTTATTTTTCAGCATAGGTTCATCTTTTTTTTCCCCCCATTTATTTATTTTATTGCATTTTAGGTTTTGGCGTACATGTGAAGAACATGCAAAATTGTTGCATAGGAACACACGCGGCAGTGTGATTTGCTGCCTTCCTCCCCATCACCCGCATCTGGCATTTCTCCCCTTGCTATCTCTCCCCAGCTTCCCACCCCCCACCGTCCCTTCCCTATTTCCCCCCAACTGACCCCAGTGTGTAGTGCCCGCCTCCCTGTGTGCATGTGTTCTCATTGTTCAACACCCGCCTATGAGTGAGAACATGCGGTGTTTGATCTTCTGCTCTTCTGTCAGTTTGCTGAGAATGATGTTTTCCAGCTTCGTCCATGTCCCTACAAAGGACACAAACTCATCGTTTTTGAGGGCTGCATAATATTCCATGGTGTATATGTGCCACATTTTCCCTGTCCAGTCTATCGTCGATGGGCATTTGGGTTGGTTCCAGGTCTTTGCTATTGTAAACAGTGCTGCAATGAACATTCGTGTGCACGTGTCCTTACAGTAGAACGATTTGTAATCCTTTGGATATATACCCAGTAATGGGGTTGCTGGGTCAAATAGAATTTCTATTTCTAGGTCCTTGAGGAATCGCCACACTGTCTTCCACAATGGTTGAACTAATTTACACTCCCACCAACAGTGTAAAAGTGTTCCTATTTCTCCACATCCTCTCTAGCATCTGTTGTCTCCAGATTTTTTAATGATCGCCATTCTAACTGGCGTGAGATGGTATCTCAATGTAGTTTTGATTTGCATTTCTCTGATGACCAGTGATGAAGAGCATTTTTTCATATGTTTGTTGGCCTCACGTATGTCTTCTTTTGTAAAGTGTCTGTTCATATCCTTTGCCTACTTTTGAATGGGCTTGTTAGTTTTTTTCTTGTAAATCTGCTTTAGTTCTTTGTGAATTCTGGATATCAGCCCTTTGTCAGATGGGTA